>NC_084617.1:51138888-51226388 GCF_033978795.1 Nerophis ophidion | reverse complement strand
TTAAAACACTTGTATCTCAAAACCTATTCAATTCAATCTGTACTTGGAAATTAAATCAATCAATCAAAGTTTATTTATATAGCCCTAAATCACAAGTGTCTCAAAGGGTTGCACAAACCACAACGACATCCTTGGTTCAGATCCCACATCAGGGCAAGGAAAAACTCAACTCAGTGGAATGACAATGAGAAACCTTGGAGAGGACTGTGGATGTGGGAGAATCCCCCCTCTAGGGCGACCGAGGTCTCAAGGTTGGCAAGTATGCAAAAAACCAACCACTTTCATGCGGTGTTGAACAGAAAGAAGGACTTTTTTTTCTCCTTTATTTGAAAATATGGATGTTATCATCATTACTGTCTGATTCCAATCAATGCAAGTCATCAGAATCAGGTAATACACCAACTAATATTCTTGTCTTCATGAAAGAAAGGAATCTATGTGTTAAAATGCTTGTATTACCATATAACACCTTTAACTTGTTAACAATAACTTATCTTTCATAAGTAAAGAAATATAAATTGTATATATGAATGAGGTAGATCCCCTCGACTTGGTCAATTGAAAAGTAGCTCGCCTGCAAAAAGAATAAGAGCCTCCCTGGTTTAGAGCAGTGTTTTTCAACCACTGTGCCGCGGCACACTAGTGTGCCGTGAGATACAGTCTGGTGTGCCGTGGGAGATTATCTAATTTCACCTAATTGGATTAAAAATATTTTTTGCACACAGGTAATTATAATCCACAATGTGCCGTTGTTGAGCCACTGTGCTGTCTCGAACTTGGCAGAGTAACCGTGATACTCTTCCATTATAGTAAGCGGTAGCAAGTATCACAATAAGCAGACGACAGTTGAAGGCAGTGTGATGGTAAAAAGCTAATGCTTAAACCAAAAATAAACAAAAGGCGATACAGCTTAGGGATGGCTAAGCAAAACAAAACTAAAACTGAACTGGCAACAAAGTAAACAAAAATAGAGTGCTGGACGACAGAAAAGACTTAAAGCATGACAATCAATAGTGTCCACACAAAGAAGGATAGCAACAACTTAAATATTCTTGATTGCTAAAAAAAAAAGCAGGTGTGGGGAATAGCACTCAGGAAAGAAATGATATGGCCTAAAAATATTGGGATATTAAAAAAAGGCCATATCGCCCAGCCCTATGTCTAATACTTGCAAGAACAACTTTTGTCACACCGCGGTGAGGGAAGTCTTGTCTTGGTTTTTCTGTCTTGTGATTTACGTGTTTTGTTTTGAAAAGCTACCCTCTTGTTTCAGATGACGGGCCCTTCCTCTTGTGTCACCAGTCTGACGTCATCCCCTATCCCTGATTGTTTCCACCTGTTTCCCATCATACCCACATCTTGTCCTGTGCCAGATTGTCTCGTCTATCGTGCCTTTCTAGCGTCCATGTCCATGTCCTTGAAAACCTTGTCTTGCTCCTTTTTCCCTGGTTCTCCCTTTTGGATCAAGCAGTCTTTTGCTGTAATTTTGAGTTTACTTTTTCCTCCTTTGAGCGCCCTTTGTTATCCTTCGTCTACCTAATTGGTGACTTTTTGTTTTTCCAAATTTCGTATTAATTGCCTCATTGATTGAGTGACTTTTTGTTTATTCCTAGTTAGTGTTTATATATAGATCGTTTGTGGGTTTTTTCCTCCTGTTGGCGCGCTTTTGGTTCATTCTTATTGTTATTCTATTTTTGTTAGTTTTTTTCTTAGATTAGTATAAGTCCTTTTTTATTTTTGGAGTGATTTTGATTTACTTATTTATCCTCGGAATAATTTTTCCGCGTATTATGATTCTTGCGAAATACGTTTTGCACTGGAGGTAAAAAGTTATTTCAAAATAAAAGCTTTATTTTTGAACTTCCTCTCTGCATCTGGGTCCTCTCCTTACGCCGAGTCGTAACAACTTTTTACTGTCAATATCGACTGCTGAGTTTCATTTTTAATGTTTTCTGCTGGCCGTGTGCCTCCACATTTTTTCAATGGAAAAAATGTGACTTGGCTTAAAAAAGGTTGAAAAACACTGGTTTAGACCATACATTGCATCCGTAAAGTATTCACTTTTCCCACATTTTGTTATGTTACAGCTTTATTTTTAAAATGAGAGAAATTAATTCGTGTCCTCACAATTCTACACACAATACCGCACAGAGACAATGTGAAAAGTTTCTTTTTTTGTGGGCACCCCTAGTTTACGTCATATAATGCTCCAATGATACACAGCTGCTGTGTTCAAATGTATAAACATTCTCAGGACTTGCTGATACACACTTTATTTGCCTGGTATATGATGCCCCAAGGGGGGGCTTTTTAGGAATGATGTCAGCCTTTAGTTGGCGTTTTGGGCCGTGAACAGCTGGTAGTCATCAGGAATGGTATCTGGAGGGTTGGAAGAGAGTATAAACACTACAGGATGTTGGTACAGTACTTCCTGTGCAACTATTAGGATCGATACTCGCCATTGCATCTGTACTTCAGATTGGACCAGATGATATTTTCCTGCGAGAAGCAGAAGACCCCCAGCCTGCCCCCCCTCATGCTGGTGTCGATGATAACGCCCGTGTCCGCCACCATGTCCGATCCCTCAAAGAAGCGAGCCCTGTTAAGAAAAGAGAAAATGGTTGGTTGGTGATGGCGTGGAAGTGTGCATGTGTGCTTCAATACCTGATGTACCCCACTTGAGGTCTATGCTGGAGAAACCAGCGGTAGGACACCTTGTCCTTCCAGCCCACATTCCTGGGGTCTTTCCAAAGGAGACGGACTTGCTCCGGAGTGTCTCCGGTGTGCCACAGGGAGTTCCTCAGATACTCGCCGGGTCCGGTTTTGGACTTGACCGCCTGATTGGGAGGGTCACGCCAAATAAGAGACAGAATAGACAAAGACAGGAAGAACCTGCGTACCTTCATCTGGATCCCTGGCTCAGCGACAGCTCGGAATGGCGCAGCCTGCCAGTAGGTCTGCTCCGTCTGTTTCCACATGACCACGTAGAAGGAAGACGAGTCTTGGTAACCGAAGATGAAGCCGGCGTAGTCGTCGTCCGTCACAGTGTTGACATGGAACGTTCCTTCAAAGTCCACGCCGCTAAAGGCTGTGTAGCCTACGGAGGAGAACATTTCTTTTCAAAGTGTGTTACCAAGTATGAAATGTTTGAGGCCTGCATTACTCCCCCTCCCAAAAATCATGTATTTTTTAGTTTACGCACCGTAACAAATACGTTTAATTTTCCTATATTATGATAATTTTCATATGTATATATACAGTG
This sequence comes from Nerophis ophidion, assembly GCF_033978795.1. Classification (NCBI taxonomy): domain Eukaryota; kingdom Metazoa; phylum Chordata; class Actinopteri; order Syngnathiformes; family Syngnathidae; genus Nerophis; species Nerophis ophidion. The sequence goes on along the minus strand of NC_084617.1, from coordinate 51,223,126 downwards.
GGGCAAAAAAGTATTTAGTCAGCCACCGATTGTGCAAGTTCTCAAACTTAAAATGATGACAGAGGTCTGTAATTTTCATCATAGGTACACTTCAACTGTGAGAGACAGAATGTGAAAAAAAAATCCAGGAATTCACATTGTAGGAATTTTAAAGAATTTGTAAATTATGGTGGAAAATAAGTATTTGGTCAACCATTCAAAGCTCTCACTGATGGAAGGAGGTTTTGTCTCAAAATCTCACGATACATGGCCCCATTCATTCTTTCCTTAACACGGACCAATCGTCCTGTGCCCTTAGCAGAAAAACAGCCCCAAAGCATGATGTTTCCACCCCCATGCTTCACAGTAGGTATGGTGTTCTTGGGATGCAACTCAGTATTCTTCTTCCTCCAAACACGACGAGTTGAGTTTATACCAAAAAGTTCTATTTTGCTTTCATCTGACCACATGGCATTCTCCCAATCCTCTGCTGTATGATCCATGTATCCATTTTGATATAAACTCAACTCGCCGTGTACTGTATGTATACTTTTGACCCAGCAGATTTGGTCACATTTTTAGTAGACCCATAATGAATTCATGAATGTTTTTTGTGACCAACAAGTATGTGCTCCAATCACTATCACAAAAAAATAGGAGTTGTAGAAATTATTGGAAACTCAAGACAGCCATGACAAAATGTTCTTTACACGTGTATGTAATATTTTGATCGCGACTGTATATACATATTGCCAATTGTCTTTGGTTAAAAAGTCTTCTAGTATATTGTTCTGAGGAAATCCCGCCCACAAGATTGAAGTTGAGTTGTTACAAAAAAAATGTTGTAACCAAAAATATTTACCATCAAAAAAATGTTTGACAAAAAAAGCTCTCTAGCTCGAGATGGAAATCTTTGAGCACCTCAGACTCGATTACAATTAAGATTCAGGAGCTACAATTCGATTAAAAATAGATTATTGATACATCTTTAATGTATGTACAATGATGCAGTTTTGTATTTCTTATCATTCCACCAAAAAAACATTTATCACTTGCAACTTTTAAAAACAGTAATAAGAAACAGTTATATTTATTCCCATCACTTTCATTAAATTCATAAAAAATGTCTGCAAAACTGGAACATGAGTCCCCTAAAATAAAGGAGCTGGTCGGATCTCTCGGTAAGATGTTTTACTGCAGTCAGGCACATTTTAGAACCATCTGCATTACTTTATTCACAATAAATACATCGATTAGCGATTATTGATATTTGCTAATCGATTGTATAATCGTCCATGTCCAAATCACAATGCATCTAAAAATCGATTCTTTCCCCCACCTCTATTTGTTACCCCAAAAAATGTTTTGCAACAAAAACAGATTTGCCACCAGAAAAAAAATATTTGCCAAAAAAAAAATTGTAACCAAAAAATATGATTTGTAACAAAAAAGATTTGCAACCAAAAACCATTAATAGATTTGTACATAAAAAACAATTTGCAACAAAACAATGATATGTACGAAAATTTAAAAAAATTCTAACCCAAAAAGAATTGTGAAAAAAAGTTTTGCAGCCCAAAATATATCAACCAACGGATTTGCTATCAAAAAAAAAAAACGTTTTGCACCCAAAACAAGGTTTGCAACCCAAAAACATAATTTGTAACCAAAAATGCGATAAGTAAAAAAAAAACAATAATTATCCAATCAGAGATTTTATTTGCAAGTGCAACAAAAAAAACTGATTTCTAATTTAAAAAAAACAAGATTATTTGCAACCTGAAAAAGTTTTGCCACCAAAAATATTAAGCAACTAAAAAAAAAAAAGATTTGTTAATAAGAATAGTAACAAAAACAGGTTTGATACCAAAACAGTTTTGCCACCAAAAAACAATTTGGAGCAAAAAAAACCTTTGCAACCCAAAAACAAAAAAATATTTGCAACTAAAACTTTTTTTGTTGATAATACTTTTTTTAAACTGTATTTAAAATCCATTGTTTTGTTTGCAAATCAAAATGTTGGGGTTGTAAATCTTTTTGTTTTGCTTGGTGTAAAAAGACACAGGTGGCGTGAGATGTTCCACTCACCTACAGCCAGTCCGGGGTCAGAGTTCATGGTTTGGACTATTTCCATCCCCTGTGTGGACAAAACTGTTAACTTCATCTGATCCTTCCAGTTATGACGAGTCATGTTTTTATTGGTCACCTGGTTAAGAACCACCCAGTTGGGATCAATCTGAGACTCGCCCTCTGGATCCAGAACCACGGTCTGGTACGCTCTGAAGTCTGTCAGGGTGACCTCGGCGTTCTCTGGACAGTGGTCGATGATGTCGGTGACGTTGTCTTTGTCGAGGTCTCCTTGGCACGCGTCTCCTATTTTGTTGACTGAAACATCAACTTATCGGTCAGCAGGCTTTTTGTGGCTCCCCTTTGGTCTTTAACATTACCATATGGCCCCCCTTTAGTCTTAAATATTACCAGGATTTAATAGTGCTTGTGGAGCCAAACAACCGCAAAGAGTGTTTACGCCAGGGGCCGGCCTTGCATTCGACACTGTACTCACAATCGCTGTCCTTTTGGTCCAGGTTGGCGACCAATCGACAGTTGTCATCCGTGTCTTTAATGCCGTCGTTGTCGTCGTCGTCGTCACAGTCGTCTCCCTGACAACACCAAGTGACACTGTTAGGACACAGGTGCGCTTAGCTAGCTATTCTTAGGTGACAGAGAAAAAGTTGGACACCATGCCGTCCTTGTCCGTGTCCAGCTGGGAGGAGTTGATGATATCGGGACAGTTGTCTTTGGTGTTCTGATGGCCGTCACCATCACTGAAAAAGAGAAAAAAGTCTGAGTCACCTAAAAACTGTTCATTATTCTTCCATGAACAAATAAGTGTATATATGTTGACATTAATAGGGAACACATTTTATATTTTGTTCATTGCATTGCTCATAATATATAGAAAAACACATATATAAAAACATCTACATGTATATAAAAACATTTGTAATGGACAACTACAAAAATTGGACAAAACCACACCTGGCCAAATTATAAAGAAGTGTTCACACTTTTTTATTCATGTGAAACCATTTGTATACTTTTTTTTTTAAATCAAACTTATTGTCGCGATCCGTGGCTCGGATCATGTTTTTGTTATTTTTCTGTTAGTTTTGGACTCCCTTAGTTCCTGTTTGTGCACCTCTTGGGTTTGTTTTAGTTTCCATGGGGATTAATTGGGTTCACCTGCCTCTGGTTAGTGGTCGGCACTCTCACCTGTTGTCGACCACTATTCAGAGAGGTATTTATTCACCTCTCTCGCTACACTCGTCCTGGCTTCTTTGTTTGCTTCAAGTTACCGTTACGTGAGTATTCCCTGTCTTTGGTCTACGCTAAGTGAAGTCAGGGACTCAATGCGCTTTACATAGTGGAACCCAATATCTAAAGGCCTACTGAAACCCACTACTACCCCCCACGCAGTCTGATAGTTTATATATCAATGATGAAATATTAACATTGCAACACATGCCAATACGGCCAGTTTAGTTTACTAAATTACAATTTGAAAATTTCCCGCGGAGTTTCCTGTTGAAAACGTCGCGGAATAATGACGCGTGTTTGTGACGTTATTGTTTGGAGGGGACATATTAGCCCAGCACCATTTACGGCTAAAAGTCGTCTCTTTTCATTGCGCAATTACACAGTATTTTGGACATCTGTGTTTCTGAATCTTTTGCAATTTGTTCAATTAATAATGGAGATGTCAAAGAAGAATGCTGTTGGTGGAAAGCGGCGGATTGCAGCTGCCTTTAGCACCGAAACACAGCCGGTGTTTCTTTGGTTGCTGTGAAGCTTTAACACAGAGCGGTCAAGCGAACATGTTTCTCTACGTCAACCAGCGAGTTTTTGGATGGGAAAATTGTGATATTAAGTCGGCTCTTACCGGAGACTTCAGCGGATTATGCGACTTCCTCCTGCAGCTCAAAAAGGCAGCTGTGATCTTGGCTCTTGCATTGGCTTCTCTGAAAGACACTGGCGTTCACCGCAGCCATCCGACTTTCAGGTATGACTTTACAATCTCACTAAAACACTATTAAAACAATAAGCAGATAGGGGTTTTTCCAGAATTATCGTAGTAAATGTGTCCAATTACATCTGAAACGGAGCCCTCACACCGGTGACATCACGCACACATCGTCTGCTACTTCCGGTAAAGGCAATGCTTTTTTATTAGCGACCAAAAGTTGCAAACTTTATCGTCGATGTTCTCTAATAAATCCTTTCAGCAAAAATATGGCAATATCGCAAAATGATCAAGTGTGACACATAGAATTGACCTGCTATCCCTGTTTGAATAAGAAATCTCATTTCAGTAGGCCTTTAAGGGCAAGATCCTCCCAGAGTCTTTTATTCTTAAGTTGTCTGAACAAAGGCAGGTGATTAGAATTGAAGATGAGCAATTTATCCTATAGTGTGTGTGTACGTGCAGATAAGAAACAGGGTGAGATCATTGTGTTTATCTTCTTTTGCTCAAAACCAAGGCAGAAGCTAATAACTTCTAAGGGGTTCCATTTGGCCCAAATGAGGGAAAATATTCTCCTAACACCATAATATCAAAAAGCGTTAAAAACAAGCCTAAAATCACTACAGTGTCTATTTTGGGGGGATTTGTATCTGACAACATGATTTTTAAGTCCACAACTACAGTATGAAATAATTGTATTCAGTAGTAGAGGCCCCCTTTTAAATATTGTAAATTCTGAACTATAAGCTGCTTATTTTTTCCTACTCTTTGAGTCCTGCGGCTTTTAAGACTGGGTGGCTAATTTATGGATTTTTCTTTGCTGACGGCCATAATAAAAATAGTTACAAAAACAAAAGGTGGTTTATTATTTATACTATGGCACCATCTTTTAGACGTGTTTGCTCACTGCAGGTGTAGCAGTGTCCTTTCATTTCGTGCTGTCAACCGGGCACAGAGTGCCGTGTTCAGTCTGCTCCCCGTCCGTAGCGTTTCGACTCATCTGGGTTGGTAAGTTTCACAGTAAAACTAAAACTGTTTATACTTACTAAACTGTCACGTGTGATGTCTCTTGGGGGGCTTTCGTGCATGTTTGCATACAATGACACCAGCGTTGTTAGCATTAGCTAATATGCTAACATGTTTTCAAGTGTCCGTGTTAGTGTCGTTAACTTACAGTGGCATTCTGTTTGTATTGTTTCAGTTTCCCAAATTCAGTCAGTAAATTCACCAAAACGTCAAGGTGGAGTTATTGAGTCTGTTTAGCTAATTGGAGAGCTAGCTTCCAAAGCGAGTGGGTCCATGACGATGACTTCTGTTTTGTTTCGATCAGCCGTTTTACTGCTGTGTTACAGACACCGTTTCAAACAATTAAAGTATTTCAATAAAGATTTACAGAAACTTTCTGTGTAAAACACTCATTTTGCAATGAGTTGTATATATGTGGCAAATATATGGATTGTTATTTATTTTTTCTGTAAAATTTGGTGGGTGAGGCTAATATGTGCTCTATAGTCAGGAAAATGCGGTATGTTTTTTTTAAGAAAGCATTGCCTACGTGTCGATGTTGTCATCACAGGTATCTCCTACCAGGTCATCGTCCGAGTCAGACTGTGGACAGAAGGGGAAAAAAAAGTTTTCTGAGATTTTTAAGGCTACAATGAATGTTTATTTTTGAGAGGGAAAGCTTACTACCTGGTTAGGGTTGGCCATGTTAGGACAGCTGTCACAGGCATCTCCCACCCCGTCGTTGTCTTTGTCCCCCTGGGTCGGGTTGGGCACTCGTGGGCAGTTGTCAACATTATTCTTCAAATCTGATGGACGAGCACGTTTCAGTTCCAGACACTCCGCATATAGTCAAGTCGATAACCAACTGTCCGTGTGTTTTTAGGACAAAGTTCAAATAGTTTCCAGAGTCCGTCAAAGTCTGGCGAAAGTGGCACGGAAAAAATATTTGGAGAGAAGAGACAGACGTGAGCAAGCTGGGATCTCATGATCAGGCCTGGTCACTAGAACACAACATGCCTGGGAAACAAAGGTAGACTCCAGTGGAAAACACCACAAGCGTTTAAGGGAATTGTGGGAGGGAAGTAAAAACTACTCGGAATATTTGTTTTTGCCAAAAGTGGTGACGCCGTCGTTATTACTCGGAATGTACAGTAAATGACCAAAGGGGAGAGGCGAGAATTGGAAACAGACTGAGCAGTAGGATGTTTTTGAAGAGATAAAGCTTTGCCAAGACATGGACAAACAACTCCAATTCTCAGCAGAACAGGATGGAACTGGATTCTTGCGTATTTGAAATTCAGCATTTAGAGGTTAGTGGCAAACTTAATTAGGTCATCAATTAAAGGCCTACTGAAATTAGATTTTCTTATTCAAACGGGGATAGCAGGTCCATTCTATGTGTCATACTTGATCATTTCGCGATATTGCCATAATTTTGCTAAAAGGATTTAGTAGAGAACATCCACGATAAAGTTCTCAACTTTTGGTCGCTAATAAGAAAGCCTTGCCTGTACCGTAAGTAGCAGACGATGTGCGCGTGACGTCACGGGTTGTGGAACTTCTCACATCCTCACATTGTTTACAATCATGGCCACCAGCAGCGAGAGCGATTCGGACCAAGAAAGCGACAATTTCCCCATTAATTTAAGCGAGGATGAAAGATTTGTGGATGAGGAAAATGAGAATGAAGGACTAGAAAAAAGAAAAAAAAAGACGAGGGCAGTGGGAGCGATTCAGATGTTATGAGACACATTTACTAGGATAATTCTGGAAAATCCCTTATCTGCTTATTTTGTTACTAGTGTTTTAGTGAGATTATATGGTCGTACCTGAAAGTCGGAGGGGTATGGCCACGGGTGTGGTGTCCGCCAGTGTCTCCGTGGGGAGCCACGTTTCTCGACGAGGCAAGGCAGCCGGGCTGAGATTTTTTTTTTCCCCTCCTCCACGATGTAAGAATCCGACGGTCGGGGGCGGTTGGTGGGAGGAGGCAAGAGAGTTCGCAGCTGCAGTAGGCACTACGCAAGCTCTCCGCTCATAACTACAGTAAGAGCCTACTTATTGCCACCATTTTCTCACTGAAACCTGCCAGTAGAGAACCATGTTCGCTTGACCGCTCTGTTCCATAGTAAAGCTTCACCGTCAGCTTTCAGGAATGTAAACAAGGAAACACCGGCTGTGTTTGTGTGGCTAAAGGCGGCCGCAATACACCTCTTCCCACCTACATCTTTCTTCTTTGATGTCTCCATTAATAATTGAACACATTTCAAAAGATTCAGCAACACAGATGTCCATAATACTGTGTAATTATGCGATTAAAGCAGACGACTTATAGCTGGGATCGGTGCTTGATCAAAATGTCCGCTACAATCTGTCACGTCACACGCACGCCTCATCATACCGCCACGTTTTCAACAGGATACTTCGCGCGAAATTTAAAATTGCAATTTAGTAAACTAACCCGGTCGTATTGGCATGTGTTGCAATGTTAATATTTCATCATTGATATATAAACTATCAGATTGCGTGGTCGGTAGTAGTGGGTTTCAGTAGGCCTTGAAAGGAGCTGTTTGCAACGCGCTCCAAATTGCATTTTTTTCAACTAGAAAATATGAGCGACATAGCGAGTCTGGCGATGGAAGCCCTAAGCCAGGGGTGTCGGACTTGTTTTCATGGATGGCCATACCCTCAGTCATGACCGCCCTCAGAGGGCGCTTGTAACAGTGAATGTAAGAAAATAAAAGTATAATCGCCTCATTATTTTATTGCACAATTGCCTATGCCTTTGTTTATTTGATTTGTGTACGTACAAATTGATAGAAATTTTGCTTTGAAATTTTAAGTCAAGGTGACAAGCAGATATTTAAGTATTTTTTGTTATTTTTACCAACTATCAAAGGGTATATTAGTAATTAGGGGTGCTAAAAAATATTTATAGCACATCCGAATCCCGATTTATATTCATCTTGATAGTAAATAGATTAATAATTTTCAAAAATCTAATTTACTTACTTTTTTTGGGACAAATTAATAAAAAAACATTTTTTACGCCATCGCTATGCTAACTTGGTGCACTGCACGTATGTGTCATCCAAGGTTTTGTAATCTGTAAACTGTTTTGTCAAAGTTTTGTTGCAGCACTTGTGGAGTCCGCTTTTCCCTTTTCTGCAGGTGCACTCAGCGGCTCCACTGTGAGCGCGTCTGGAGACGCCCACACACGCGCTGCGCAGACCGCGCCCACACGCCGCCACAGCCGGCGACAATCTTCAATCAGCACAGCTGACGGGGATTACACACAACTAGATACAAGATTAAAAAAATAAAGAAATAAAATATTTGAAGTCACAATTTTTAGCACCCCTTCATCGCCGTTTAAGCCATTTGTACCGCTTGTAGTCTGTTAATTCGAGTGGAAGTGGTGGGCATTTCCCCATTTCATCTCCGGGACGGCTGAACTAGCTTCCGGGGTGGGCCGACATCGTCTTACAAGATGTACTTTCTCTTTGAAGGCCTACTGAAACCCACTACTACCGACCAAGCAGTCTGATAGTTTATATATCAATGATGAAATCCCAACATTGCAACACCTGCCTATACAGCCGGTTTAGTTTACTAAATTGCAATTTTAAATTTCCCGCGAGGTATCCTGTTGAAAACGTCGCGGAATGATGACGCGCGAGCGTGACGTCTCGGGTTGTAGCGGCCATTTTTTTCCAGCCCGATCCAAGCTATAAGTAGTCTGCTTTAATCGCATAATCACACAGTATTCTGGACATCTGTGTTGCTGAAGCTTTTGCAATTTGTTCAATTAATAATGGAGAACTCAAAGTAGAAAGATGGAGGTGGGAAGCAGTGCACTGCAGCTGCCTTTAGCAACACAAACACAGCCGGTGTTTCCTTGTTTAAAATTCCCGAAGGTGAAGCTTTACTATGAAACAGAGCAGTCAAGCGAACACGGATCCCGACCACATGTCAACCGGCAGGTTTCGGTGAGAAAATGGTGGTAATAAGTCGCCTCTTACCGTAGACATCAGCTGAGCTTGCGTCCTCCTGCAGCTGCGTGGCTTCCCTCAGAGACACTGGCGGTCACCACACCCGTGGCCCCACTCCTCCGACTTTCAGGTACTATATAATCTCAGTAAAACACTAGTAACACAATAGGCAGATAAGGGATTTTCCAGAATTATCCTAGTAAATGTGTCTAATAACATCTGAATCGCTCTCACTGCCCTCGCCTTTTTTTTCCCTTTTTTTTTCTAGTCCTTCACTCTCATTATCCTCATCCACGAATCTTTCATCCTCACTCACATTATGGGGAAATTGTCGTTTTCTCGGTCCGAATCCCTCTAATTGCTAGTGGCTATGATTGTAAACAATGTGATGATGTGAGGAGCCCTACAACGCGTGACATCAAACGCACTTCGTCTGCTACTTCCGGTACAGGCAAGGCTTTTTTATTAGCAACCAAAAGTTGAGAATTTTATCATCGATGTTCTCTACTAAATCCTTTCAGCAAAAATATGGCAATATCGCGAAATGATCAAGTATGACACATAGAATGGACCTGTTATCCCCGTTTGAATAAGAAAATCTCATTTCAGTAGGCCTTTAAATATCCTTTTTGAAAATGGTCTCGCACATATATATCTGCCACCTAATCAACGTTTTGCTCTCCTTCTTTGTGGGTTACAAAAGTGAGTATTAGTGATTTCTCTGCTCGCCCGGTACGGCTACGGTGCAACACTACCTGCTTTACTAAATTGAAATTGCAACTTGTCATTGGATACTCACTTTGGAATGACAAGTGAGTATCCAATCACAGTCTCGTTAACATCAGGCTCCCTATATTTGCTATCGCAGTTATCTATCAACTGTATGTGCACAGACGCCTGTATTGTTGATTCTGAAGGCCCCAAGCAGATTTGGTACACCATAGCAACATAAGCCTGCTGAATTCTGATTGGATAAAAACTGTAACCTAAAAACAACAGCACTGGAAGGAGCATAATATGACATAAAGAGGATATGAATACTTTTAGATATTTAGGGAAGGTAAATTGAAAATTAATTTAATCTTTAATTAGGATCATGATTTTTGGTTATGTTAGGCCAGCAGAGAAGGCCTTGCTGTACCTGACGGCACACCACTGGACAGATTACTCAATAATTACCTTACATTATGGTAAATGACTGCCAAATGCATTTTGACTAGCAAAAAATACTTGGTAAAACCATCTGGACGCTATGGGTCCTGTTGCAAATAGCCCCTTTAACCTTGTTTTTTTCCACATAAAACAAATTAATTCATTTGGTAATGTGTTGATGGTACAGTAGGACATGCATGTACCAGTTAAGGGGGATTGGACTTTTAAAAAATGGACATACTGTATTTATGGTCCTTTCAATAACGGTGAGAAACAAAGATCTAGCACAGGGGTGTCAAACGTGCGGCCCGCGGGCCGGATCAGGCCCACCAACTGGTTTTATCCGGCCCGCGGGATGAGTTTGCTAAGTATAAAATCGAGCCGAAATTTTTGAATGAAAGAAACTGCTTTTCTAAATGTGTCCACTAGATGTCACAATAGCAATTCTTTGTATCTTTGTAGATGATGCTACATATGTAAAAAATAAATGAACCACTTGATGTTAGTGCACCAGTCAAGGAAAATGAGCAAACTATATAAATAACATCCTTTTATTTGGTTTTGATATAATTTTTTTATTTTTATAGATTGAAAAAGAACATCAATGAGTTAAATGATGAACATTATCACGTAATTTATTCAGAAAGTATAAATAACGACAACTAAAGATAGAAAACCATTACTCGATTAACGTGGACCCCGACTTAAACAAGTTGAAAAACTTATTGGGGTGTTACCATTTAGTGGTCAATTGTACGGATGTTGTACTGTACTGCGTAATCTACTAATAAAAGTTTCAATCAATCAATCAATCAATACTACTAACCGCAACATGTAAGTGTAAAAAAAAAAAAAACATTATTATTTGTACATTTTTAGAATGTCTTTGTTCTATTTTTAAACAAAAAAAAAACAATCTGAAGTTGTCTTTACTTTTTAGTTATAGTGCTGTGATGTTACCAGTCAGGCCCACTTGGGAGTAGATTTTTCTCCATGTGGCCCCCGATCTAAAATCAGTTTGACACCCCTGATCTAGCGGTATTATCATTCTTATTTTTACCTTAACACGTGGGTTTTAAAAAGTCCTTTGGGATCCAGTTATTCAACCATCCAATTTCAATTGACTCCATTACAAAAATGACTCCCTGGAAGTACAGCCACTTACTGTCCCCGTCCATGTCGTCATCGCACTCGTCTCCCAGCCCGTCCTTGTCCGTGTCTCTCTGGAACGGGTTTACGACCGTCTTGCAGTTGTCACAGGCGTCGCCGTGGACGTCCTTGTCGCTATTCTTCTGGTCCACGTTAGGAACCAGCCAGCAGTTGTCCTGAAAGAGACGCAGCCCGGCTCAAACGCACCGCTGAGTAACGCTGGGTTGGGAAATTGTGTTGGCTGTACGTCTATGTTGATGATGCCATCGCTGTCGGCGTCGTCGTCGCAGGCGTCTCCCATTCCGTCCCTGTCGGCGTCCTCCTGGCCGGAATTTGGTACGAACACACAGTTGTCCTGAGGACAACATAGAAACAAAATTCAAATAAAAAGTTTTGCAGTCGTTGACTCAAAAGTGAGTACATCCTTTTTATTACATTGTTCAATAAAATAATAACAGATGAATATAAACATGTTTATCCCTGTACCTTCCCTGCTGGTGAGGAGTTATTCCGTTAGATGGCACGAGGAACAAAGGAGTTTTTGCACTGTGACATTCTGAAAGCAGGCATGTGATTTTTCCGTCTAAAGTCGGAATTCCTTCTTTTTTAATTTCGGGTGAAAGAAATAATTATCTTCTGTTTTTCCGTTTTTTTTCCGACCCATTAGTCAAGATTTGTTTACTTGCCGATTCATCTTTTGTAATCGAGACGTAGCTTATATTACGCCGTAGTTGATTAGTCGATATGTTCCTTGTGACCAATCAGGACATCTGTTATGAATGATGACGTTATTACCGCCATTTTCCAAATGTAAACAATGTCGGTTCTCGAGAGAAAGGACGCTTCACGAGTAAAAGAAATTGATAACCATGTCAAAAAATAAGTTGGAAAGGAAAATCACTGATACTGTTGGGAAAAAGGAAGTTACGCCTTTGTTCGGCAATTTTAGTCGGAAAATCGATCGTCCCTGAAAAGTTTCGTGCACGTGGTGTCATGATAATATTGACTATGGATCACGAGGTTTCAAGGCTTTGGAAGTACATGCGAAACGCCAAAAACATATGAAATAACTTGAAGCAAGGAAAACTAACTTTTTACTAGCTGGTACTTTTGGATGTCAACCGGAGGTGAGCAAACCTTGCGGACTTCATCCTTTTTTTACATTGACAACTGCCGTAGACATCGAGAGGAAAGATCCACCCAAACAACCCACTTCAGTTGCAGACAGGGTAGTTAATAATGAGGTAAGTTAAAAAATATTTGGTTGCGAAATACGCATGCTTGTTTTAACTTTAACCAATTATTGCTTTGCGAAATATAAATGTTATTTTCTAAAAATAAAAAGCCACGTGAAAATATATTATGAAATTACAGAAATTCAAAGAGTCGCATTATTGATTCCAGTTAACGATTTATTTGAAATAAATTTGCATATAATATTATTTTGTAATATTAAGTTCTTATGTAGTCTCTTGAAACAATATTGTCAGTGGTGTAACAATCTTGAAGGTAAATATTTTCACACTTGTTTCATGCAATATGTCAGTGTCCTCACAGTATTATTATTTCCTATGTTCAAATATGAGTAAACAATACTAAACATGTTTAATCATTTTCATAATTTTATATCTTATTTTGGCGAAAATAATGAAATATTTACATTTGGTATTTTGTTATATTGATAACTAAACTTGTAGGCAATTAGGCATATACATTAAAACTGTGAATTGTTATTAGTGGTTATGTATTTTAAAATAAATGCTACTTTCTGATAGCATATATCATGTAATAGTCTTAACTTTAAAATATATTTTGTATAATAATAAATCCTGGCAAACCTGTTACACCACTGATATTTTTGTTTACCCCATATATACAAAATCTGACTAATAGTAATGATAGAATGATTTCAAATATAAAAGGAAATTTAATTTTAGAGCAATCTGCTTATTACCAAAACCTAGGTAAATTTTGAGAATGACCCATATTGTGTATTTGAATGTGTTTGTCAATGATTGCATGATTGTTTTTCTTTAGTTAATGTTGTATCCAATTTTCCCGGACCCCCGGAAATATTTTCAGTCTTTTTGATTGTGGTCAAATCACATGCCTGTGAAAGCCATTTAAAAACTTTAAATTCAACTAATGTCAATAGATGATTTGTTTAACCATTGTCTTGAATTTCTGTGTGTATTGTGTTTAAATTGGTCTTATTAGCAGGGCTGTGCTTAGGGCCCACGATCCGTGGAGAGCCCAGTTTTGCGTGAAAAAGCTCATGTAAATTGTCAATAAATGACACTGAGCTTCATATGTAATTCTACCGCAAATATATTGCGAGCTCCTTCCTGCTCCGTCACTGATAAGAAAAAAGTGGCTAATTTTTGCAAATACTCTTGATGGTAGGGGTGTCAAAATAATCAATTTTTGAATGATTCACAATTCTTATGTGTAATGATTCTTAATCAATTGAAAAAAACATCTACAATATTTTATATTTTTTTGATGTTTTATTTTTTACCAAATTCTTTGCTGTTCAGCCACCTAAGTAAATGTTTGGGTATTCTTTTTTCAAACAAAACTAGTTTTCTTTTAAGTGATGCAAACCCCGTTTTCATATGAGTTGGCAAATTGTGTTAGATGTAAATATAAACGGAATACAATGATTTGCAAATCATTTTCAACCCATATTAGGTTGAATATGCTACAAAGACAACATATTTGATGTTCAAACTGATAAACATTTTTTTTGTGCAAATAATCATTAACTTTAGAATTTCATGCCAGCACACGTGACAAAGAAATTGGGAAAGGTGGCAATAAATACTGATAAAGTTGAGGAATGCTCATCAAACACTTATATGGAACATCCCACAGGTGTGCAGGCTAATTGGGAACAGGTGGGTGCCATGATTGGGTATAAAAGCACCTTCCATGAAATGCTAAGTAAGTCACAAACAAGGATGGGGTGAGGGTCACCACCTTGTAAGCAAATTGTCGAACAGTTTTAGAACAACATTTCTCAACAAGCTATTGCAAGGAATTTAGGGATTTTACCATCTACAGTCCGTAAAATCATGAAAAAGTTCAGAGAATCTGGAGAATACCCTGCACGTAAGCGATAATATTACAGACTTTTGAACCCTCAGGCGGTACTGCATCAAAAACCGACGTCAGTGTATAAAGGATATCACCACATTGGCTCAGGAACACTTCATAAAACCACTGTCAGTAACTACAGTTGGTCGCTACATCTGTAAGTGCAAGTTAAAACTCTACTATGCAAAGCCAAACCCATTTATCAACAATATCCTGAAACGCCGCCGACTTGGCTGGACCCGAGCTCACCTAAGATGGACTGATGCAAAGTGAAAAGGTGTTCTGTGGTCTGACGAGTCCACATTTCAAATTATATTTGGAAACAGAGGACGTGGTGTCCTCCAGAAAAAAGAGGAAAATAACCATTTGGAGTGTTATAGGCGCAAAGCTCAAAAACCAGCATCTGTGATGGTATGGGGGTGTATTAGTGTCCAAGGCATGGGTAACTTACACATCTGTGAAGGCATCATTAATGCTGAAAAGTCCATATAGGTTTTGGAGCAACATATGTTGTCATCCACGCAACGTTATCATGGACGCCCCTGCTTATTTCAGCAAGACAAGTGTTACAACAGCGTGGCTTCGTTAAAAAAGAGTGCGGGTACTTTCCTGGCCCGCCTGCAGTCCAGACCTGTCTCCCATCGAAAATCTGTGGCGCATTATGAAGCATAAAATATGACAGCGGAGACCCCGGATTGATGAACGACTGAAGCTCTACATAAAACAAGAATGGGAAAAAATTCTACTTTTAAAGCATCAACAATTTGTTTCCTCAGTTCCCAAACGTTTATTGAGTGTTGTTAAAAGAAAAGGTGATGTAACACAGTGGTGAACATGCCCTTTCCCAACTACTTTGGCACGTGTTGCAGCCATGAAATTCAAAGTTAATTATTATTTGCAAAAAAAAATTAAGTTTATGAGTTTGAACATCAAATATTTTGTCTTTGTAGTGCATTCAATTGAATATGGGTTGTAAAGGATTTGCAAATCATTGTATTCCGTTTATATTTACATCTAACACAATTTCCAAACTCATATGGAAACGGGGTTTGTATGTAAATGTATCAGAGGTGTTTATCTATTTCAGCTATAGAACTGGCACACAATGTTATTTAAAAAAAATGTATTGATTTTTAATCTAGAATCGGTTCTGAATCTAAATGTCACTCCCTAGAATCGAATCTAATCTTGTGGTGGCCAAAGTATTTACAGCCCTATTTAGGGGTGTCCTGATCCAACATCAATACATATCACATCCCATATCAGCAAAAACACAACTATCGGATGATATCGGCATCCATCTATTTGTGCAAAGCTGGATAGTTTGGTTTAGCAGCTACACAACAGCTAAGCACACAATTGCACACAAGCAAGACATTTATAATAACTGCCCCTGATTAAACAATATTGCAGTGTAAAACAGCACATTTGTCTTATCACTTACACATACCAAGTCTCCAAAGCAGAAGTATATTAGAAAGTATCCAGTAACAAACGTGTCTGTGTCATTCAAATTACTGCGACATGATCTTACCCCAATGAATTCTTGTGGCCACAAGGTGTCGCCAAAAGCAATTAGCACTCACTTAAAGACATTGTAAGTCCATTCTCGACGGTTAAAATGAATAGTTAAGTGTTTTTTAATGCCTACCGTCACCTGATAAAGCCTTTTCTATATTCCACACTACATAATAATACAAATATATACTCTGATTTGTACTGTTATTGTATTGGCGTAACAGCGATGTCGACCAATACTCAGGACTTCCATATCGGCATCATATCAGTAGTGAAAAAGTTGTATCGGGACTAGGGATGGGAACCAATGTTTTATTTTTTTTTGAGACCTACTGAATCCCGCCGGTCCTACAACTTTTTCACAAATGCGCTAGCCTGATGCTTATTTACATTGTGTTTGCCAATGACATGCTACCAATGCTAATTGACAATTTTACAAGGTAGTTTTAACATCTTCAAATGTGTCCATGAAAACTACAAATCAGATGCATGTTGCAAACAAACAGCTGGTGCATGATAAGTACAATACTGATAGTATTAACACATTGTAGGGCGCAACAAAAAAACTATACACTACTGCCATCCTGGACTTGCAACTGTGATTATAACTTCATGTCATACTTGCAAATGATATTCAGAAATGTGATAATTAAAGAAGATACAACTGGATAGCAGTTATCATTATCAGCTATTTATTTTAAAATTTTGCATTAAAAACAATATTTTAACATAAAAAACAATTGATATTTATTACCACACACGAAAATACCAAAAATTTATAGCGTTTATTACCGGTATCAATCACCAAGAAGCGGTACTATATCGGTTCAAATGTTAATAAGCATCCTTAATCGGGACACCCCTAACTAATCCTTTACCGCCTCTGTGGCGTGCAGCGTCAGCATATCCCAGTCAGTTATATGACAACAACATTTGCACTTAAAAAATATTATTGTACAATTTATTTGCCCAATCATTCATTTTAGTGCAAAACATCTAAATTCAAGTGTCATTAAAAATGTTTATAAAAATTATTTCATTTAAATGAAATTTGTTTCGGGAGGAGCGGCCCTCTAAATAAAATTCTGCTTGGGGCCCCAGTTTAGTCAGGAGCGGCCCTGGGTAGGTATGAAATAGGAGACAGAACTAACCTTATTACAGTTGTTATCCTTGCACTCAAGAGTACTGTCAGGATATGCATCAATGTCTGTGTCTTTTCCACACTTGTAGCCGTTGCCTGCCCAGCCAACGCCACACTAAAACACACACACACACGCACGCACGCACGCACGCACGCACACACGCACGCACACACACACACACACACACACACACACACACACACACACACACACAAAGACAAAAGACGGCATGGACCTAGCATCAGTCCTTCCTCATAAAGTATTTAAAGGGGAACATTATCACAATTTCAGAAAGGTTAAAACCAATAAATATCAGTTCCCAGTGGCTTATTTTATTTTTCGAAGTTTTTTTCAAAATTTTACCCATCACGCAATATCCAGAAAAACGGCTTTAAAGTGCCTGATTTTAACCATCGTTAGACACACCCGTCCATTTTCCTGTGGCGTCACAGCGTGACATCACCACAAACAAAGATCACGGATAGCACAGAAAGGTATAGAATAGTAATTTGGATTCAGACTCGGATTTCAGCGGCGCAAGCAATTCAACAGATTACGCATATATTGAAACGGATGGTTGGAGTGTGGAGGCAGATAGCGAAAATGAAATTGAAGAAGAAACTGAAGCTACTGAGCCATATCACGACAGACAGCGGAACGGGAGGAAGCAAGGACGAATTCGGCGATCGCCTTCTAACCAACGATTGGTATGTGTTTGATTGGCATCAAATGTGGGTGGAGGGAAAGGCTGGATGCAAATATAGCTACAAATGAGGCATAATGATGCAATATGTACATTCAGCTAGCCTAAATAGCATGTTAGCATCAATTAACTGGCAGTCATGCCATGAGCAAATATGTCTGATTAGCACATAAGTTAATAACATCAACAAAACTCACCTTTGTGATTTCGTTGACTTTATCGTTGGAAATGCATGTGCTTTGAGTGTCGCAGGATATCCACACATCTCTGTGCCATCTCTGTCGTAGCATAGCTGTCGTCGGTAAAGTGTGGAGAACAAACGAGGGACTTTCGCATCTTTTGACCACTGGTGCAACTTGAATCCGTCGATTGGTATGTGTTTGTTTGGCATTAAATGTGGGTGGAGGGAAAGGCTGGATGCAAACATAGCTACAAATGAGGCATAATGATGCAATATGTACATACAGCTAGCCTAAATAGCATGTTAGCATCGATTAGCATGCCGTGACCATTGATATGTCTGATTAGCACACTCCACGTAAGTCAACTTGAATCCGTCTCTGTTCGTGTTGTTACACCCTCGGACAACACACCGACGAGGCATAATGTCTCCAAGGTACGGAAAACTGTCGAAAAAAACAAAATAACAGAGTTGATTTGACTTGGTGTGTAATGTGTTTGAGAAAATGGTGTATTGCTTCCTGTTGTGACATCACGGGTGAAAGGTCATCGCTCCGACAGCGAACAATTGAAAGGCCTTTAAATCGCCAAATTCACCCCTTTAGAGTTCGGAAATTGGTTAAAAAAAACATATGGTCTTTTTTCTGCAACATCAAGGTATATATTGACGCTTACATAGGTCTGGTGATAATGTTCCCCTTTAAGAATGGGCCGTAAAAGACACGATTCAATGCAGTCCTCACCACACAGCTGATGCTGCCGTCCATCTGCACGACACACTCGGCGTTGGCATCGCATGGGTTAGGCTGGCCATTAGGACACAGCCTGCTCCCCTGGCAGCCGCTCACCTGGTCCCCCGTGAAGCCATTTTTACAGTCCCCGCAGCGGAAGGAGCCCTAAAGATGAGAGTCCGTGTGGTCACTGGTCCTACAGTCCCATATGGTTTGGCTTGTTTTTCACTCTCACTATAATGTTGTAGCAGTGCGAGTTGGGGGTGCAGCCTCCGATCTCAGGTGGGTTCAGGCACTCGTCTATATCCTCACACACCTTAGAGAGCAGCAACAGTGATCATTTCTGCATAATTGACATTCTTCACATGCGGATGTGAACACCTGTTTGTCTGACTGAGCGTCGGATATTCCCATGCCGTTTATCTCCGGTCCTCTGTAGCCCAGAGGACATCTGCCACACCGGAACCCAGGTGCAGTGTTCTCACACCTCACACCGGAGAAACATGGGTCGAACTGGCACTGAGTGGCGACAAAGGTATCAGTGTCACTGCACACATTGCAGATGTTGCAGAACTCCGTACCTCGTCTATGTCGTCACAGTGCACACCATCGCCCGTGTAGCCGTCAGGACAGGGGGCACACTGGTAGCCCCCGGATGCAGACGGCAGACACATGTCCTGTCGGAAACACGTCCCAGGTGGGCAGGAAGGAGACCCGGTTTGGTCCACAGGTGGACCTGGATTGGTTGGATTTCCACTGAGACCTGTATGCAAGTAGAGGTCAAATTCCAAACAGGCTCGTTGGAGCATACGTGCAGAAACCTTGCTTTGTGCGCTCAGACTGTCTTCGGTACCAGTACCAAAATGTATTTCGATACTTTTTCAAATACAATGGAACACAACATTTTTTTATTATCAAATCTTATGTCTTCACATTTACCGTATTTCCTTCAATTGCCGTCGGGGCGCTAATTACTTTAAAACCTCTTCTCACTCCTGCACTTACCAAAGGCATGCGGTAAAAGTAAGCATGAGCTAATTATTTTAAAACCTCTTCTCACTCCGGCACTTACCAAAGGTATGCAGTAAACATTTGAGTGTGATGTAAGCTTGGACCTTAAATCCTACTGAATAGCTCTTAATCTTCTTCCCTTTATGCGATTTCAAATTACCGGTATTGAAATCAGCCTCCTCCATTTTGAAAATGAGGACAGGGGAAGTGTCACTCGTGACGTCACGAGTTCGACCAGGCTTTAATACTAAGCATGCGCTAATTATTTTGGGAAGCGAGTTTGACCCGGCAGTAATTCAAGGCAGGCGCATACTATATGCCCTGCGGCAATTCAAGGAAATAGGGTATCTTTTTTTCTTTTTTTTGTCAAAATGCGTTCATTCTGCCTCTGATAGCTTTACACCTTGTCTGCTTGTAAGTATGTGTGCATTGCCAACATAAAAATTAAACATTTTTCTTTTTGCGATCAAAGAATGATTTTGCTATAAAATAAGATTTCAGGCAAACCACTCTTTTAGTAGTAAGTAAACAATCAAAGGCTTCTAATTTGGCGGCTGACGTATGCAGTAACATATTGTGTCATTTCTCAATGTATTTTTTTGTCAAAATTATGAAGTACAAGCGGTAGAAAATTAATTATTAATCTACTTGTTCATTTACTGTTAATATCTTCTTATTTTCTGTTTAGACATGTTCTATCTGCACTTCTGTTAAAATGTAATAATTACTTATTCTTCTGTTGTTTGGATGCTTTACATGAGTTTTAGGTGATACCCAAATTTGGTATCAATCCGATACCAAGTACCTGGTACCTGCATTTCAGGTGAGAACGTAGCGATCTGTTCCAGTACAGTAAGCCGACTCATCAAGCTCTATTCTATGCACACACTCTGTGTTTTCTCCCCCTCCGTGTTCATTTGTTTTGTGTTCCCTTGTTGTCGTCCAGCAGCCTTTCTCCGTTTCCGCGTCACGAGCTGTGTCTCATCTCCCCGTATTCCCTTTGGTTCCCTGGCTGCCCCTTGGATCTCGACCTCCCGCCTGGACACGGACTTTGAGGCCTTGCCCCTGCCCTTGACCTCACGCCTGCCCACAGACTAACCCTAACCTCCACTACAGCTAATCTTTATATATAGTCATAGTCACACACCTCACACATTTTGGATTAGTTCACACACTGCATTGGTATTGTAATATATAATAAATATAGAGTGAACAACGTCCTCGCTGTATGTGCCATCTTCTTCCCCTGTACACACGTAACAATAATCATCAAAATGATATCAAAAGAAGGCTTGAAATATCTTGAGTTGCATGTTATGAGTCTATGTGATGTATTAGTTTAACCTTGTAAATCTAATTGCTGGAAAAAACATACCTTTGCACAATATAATTTTATTTTGTTTCATATGTGTGTTGTGCCACTTACCACATGCAAGACACTCTGCAATGGTGTTTCTCAAAAAATTGATCTCTTTAATCTGGAACACAAAAATAAATCATACTTTTTGTTGATAAGTAGATTAAAAACAAGTAATATTTGAAGAAAAGGGAAAAAAATTAAACAAAATGCGGATGTGTGGAGCCAAATTGTTATTTTGCGGTGAACAAAGTTTGGCTCCATGCCACGCCCACATCCTATGGCACAGTTTATCATCGCCCATCTGTCAAGAGTCTTACGTTTTAACCGCGTCTCTTGGAAAAATTTTTACATTTTGTATTTCAGGCTCCCAAAAATATCAATTTTTTTTTTTTTTTAATATATGAGTTTTCAAGCATGTTAAGAACCTCATGAATGCAATCAAAGTGGGAGGACAATAGTAAGGCCGTTGCAGCTGTTTCCTGCTTGGGCCCTAGTAAAATATAGATTTAAATACAACCTAAACCTATTCCAATGTTTAGCCATCAGAGTATGTTGTGGACTTTAATGATGATGTTCAATTTTAATATTTTATTTCAAATTCTTTCATACAGCCAGGACGAAATAAATTGGGAATTATCAATCCATCAATCAATGTTTACTTATATAGCCCTAAATCACTAGTGTCTCAAAGGGCTGCACAAACCACTACGACATCCTCGGTAGGCCCACATAAGGGCAAGGAAAACTCACACCCAGTGGGACGTCGGTGACAATAATGACCCAGTGGGACGTCGGTGACAATGATGACTATGAGAACCTTGGAGAAGAGGAAAGCAATGGATGTCGAGCGGGTCTAACATGATACTGTGAAAGATCGATCCATAATGGATCCAACACAGTCGCGAGAGCCCAGTCCAAAGCGGATCCAACACAGCAGCGAGAGTCCCGTTCACAGCGGAGCAAGCAGGAAAACATCCCAAGCGGAGGCGGATCAGCAGCGCAGAGATGTCCCCAGCCGATACACAGGCAAGCAGTACATGGCCACCGGATCGGACCGGACCCCCTCCACAAGGGAGAGTGGGACATAGAAGAAAAAGAAAAGAAACGGCAGATCAACTGGTCTAAAAAGGGAGTCTATTTAAAGGCTAGAGTGTACGAATGAGTTTTAAGGTGAGACTTAAATGCTTCTACTGAGGTGGCATCTCAAACTGTTACCGGGAGGGCATTCCAGAGTACTGGAGCCCGAAATGAAAAAGCTCTATAGCCCGCAGACTTTTTTTGGGCTTTGGGAATCACTAATAAGCCGGAGTCCTTTGAACGCAGATTTCTTGCCGGGACATATGGTACAATACAATCGGCAAGATAGGATGGAGCTAGACCGTGTCAAACTCGTTTGCACTTGCACTTGCATGGCTTAATCTTTGAGACAAGCATATGCTACTTACTATACGTAAGTAGTAAAACCTTAAAGTCACATCTTAAGTGCACAGGAAGCCAGTGCAGGTGAGCCAGTACAGGCGTAATGTGATCAAACTTTCTTGTTCTTGTCAAAAGTCTAGCAGCCGCATTTTGTACCAACTGTAATCTTTTAATGCTAGACATGGGGAGACCCGAAAATAATACGTTACAGTAATCGAGGCGAGACGTAACAAACGCATGGATAATGATCTCAGCGTCTTTAGTGGACAGAATGGAGCGAATTTTAGCGATATTACGGAGATGAAAGAAGGCCGTTTTAGTAACGCTTTTAATGTGTGCCTCAAAGGAGAGAGTTGGGTCGAAGATAATACCCAGATTCTTTACCGTGTCGCCTTGTTTAATTGTTTGGTTGTCAAATGTTAGAGTTGTATTATTAAATAGAGGTCGGTGTCTAGCAGGACCGATAATCAGCATTTCCGTTTTTTTGGCGTTGAGTTGCAAAATGTTAGCGGACATCCATTGTTTAATTTCATTAAGACACGCCTCCAGCTGACTACAATCCGGCGTGTTGGTCAGCTTTAGGGGCATGTAGAGTTGGGTGTCATCAGCATAACAGTGAAAGCTAACACCGTATTTGCGTATTAGGGAATTAGGGAATTGCGTATTAGAATTAGGGAATTAATAGTTTATAAAAAAAAAATGAATGCATACTTTTTTTTGGGCTCATATCCTAAATGGAAATTGCAAACATGTTTTTTATTTTATTCTAACCCAAAGGTGTCAAAATCGTTTTCACTGAGGGCCACATCGCAGTTCTGTTTGACCCCAGAGGGCCTCTTTTAACAGTGAATACTATTATTATACAATTTTTAATTAGTAGAATTTTTTTCAATGAAAATGTAAAAATATGTGGTAAGTTGCAATTATTTCACCTCAAATGTAGTGTATATTACTGTAAATGCAAAAACATTACTGCTGTTTTTATGGTAAAGCTCAGTTGATAGAATTTTACTGTACATTAGTGTTTTTACTGTAAATAAAAAACTGCAATTTTACAGTAAAATGTTGCCAGTTTGTTTTTTGTTTTTTTACTGCGAATCAACAACTGTCAATTTTTCAGTGTACAACAGTAAATACCAAACGGGCATCACAGTTTTCTACAGTAAAAAAAAGTACTGTTTTTTTATTTTATTTTAGGAAAAATGCTGTAAAAACCATAGTAAATTTCACAATTTTACCATGAAATAGTGCGGTATAGCTCGGTTGGTAGAGTGGCCGTGCCAGCAACTTGAGTGTTCCGGGTTCGATTCCCGCTTCCGCCATCCTAGTCACTGCCGTTGTGTCCTTGGGCAAGATACTTTACCCACCTGCTCCCGGTGCCACCCACACTGGTTTAGATATTGGGATTCACTATGTGAAAGCGCTTTGAGTCACTGGAGAAGAGTGCTATATAATTCACTTCACATCAAATCTATTGCTACTTTTACATTGCACAATTTGATGGATAACATCTTTAAAATCATTATTATTAGTATTTATGTCTATTTAAAAAAATGGTTTGAATGTATGATAATATATATTTGCATCATTAGACAATATTTGTGTTAACATAATTTGCTATGACATGAAGTACATACATTTTTTTTCTTCCAAATTAGAAAGAAAGAATACATTTAGTAAGAAAAGTTACAGTACTTTATTGATACATATTATTTCCAGGCTTTCAAGGGCCAAATAAAATGAAGTGGTGGGCCACACCCTTGGGCTTTGAGTTTGACACACCCTTTGTCTTTGAGTTTCACACCTGTGTTCTAACCCTTTAAATGCCCATTCGACTTAATCATTTCAGTTTATTTTGTTTAAAAAAAAAATGCTTAAAATTAGTCATCATAAATAGATATCTAATTCGAAGCAGTAAATATGACAAAATGTACAGTGTTTCTCCAAAATTAAAACCCTGAAATTAGAAACAGCAACAATTAATTAGATTAGTTTTAACACTAATCTTATGTATATATTCACCCCTGTAAATGCAGCCCTTTAACATTTACTATATGGATGATAACGAGATGGCTTTTTTGCCGATATCCGATATTCCGATATTGTCCAGCTCTTAATTACCGATATCAACTGATACGATATATACAGTCGTGGAATTATCACATTATTATGCCTAATTTTGTTGTGATGCCCTGCTGAATGCATTAAACAATGTAACAAGGTTTTCCAAAATAAATCAACTCAAATTATGGAAAAAAAAATGCCAACATGGCACTGCCATATTTATTATTGAAGTCACAAAGTGCATTATTTTTTATTTTAAATGCCTCAAAACAGCAGCTTCGAATTTGGGAAATACTCTCCCTGAGAGATCATGAGGAGGTTGAGGTGGGCGGCGTTAGGGGAGCAGGGTTGAGGTGGGGTGGGGGGGAGAGGCAGTGTATATTGTAATGTCCCGGAAGAGTTAGTGCTGCAAGGGGTTCTGGGTATTTGTTCTGTTGTGTCACGGTGTGGATGTTCTCCTTGTCGTTCTTGTTTGGTGTGGGTTCACAGTGTGGTGCATATTTGTAACTTTGTTAAAGTTCTTTATATGGCCACCATCAGTGTAACCCGTATGGCTGTTGACCAACTATGCTTTGCATTCACTTGTATGTGTGAAAAGCCGTAAATATTATGTGACCGGGCTGGCACGCAAAGGCAGTGACTTAGCCCTACGCCCTTGTACACAGCGGCGTTTTAAAAAGTCATAAATTTTACTTTTTGAAACAGATAATTTCGGATGTTACACTTTAATGCATTTATCGGCCGATAATAATGGCAGTCCGATATTATCAGACATCGCTAACGATAACTAATTTTATCCACGTTTTTCAAAATAAGAAAAACCAACATATCGGATTGGCATTCAAAGGGTTAAAATAAAAGTAGAAAAAATATGAATCCAAATATGTTCATGCACATTTTTTGCACACTTTTAAGTCCTCTGTTGTTAATAAATGTGGTGGTTTCGCAATGCCTTAAAAAAACTAATTGTTCCAGCAACTCAGCATCTTGTTTTTTTATGACAAGCTGTTGCTTTTCTTGCATGCGTTTCCTCCAAAGTAATCACACTCCTCACCTTTAATACCAAGTCAACACACATGAACTTAAAGGGTGTTTACATATTTCTATACCCACACATTCTGCGTATGTTTCATGCGACACATTCTATGCCAGACATACACAACAAGTTACCTGCTCGTTGAGCAGCGCCTTCATCTCAGCCACCATGACCCTTAACTCCTGCATTGTGGTCTGCTCCTGAGCGCCCCTGCCTGCCTGGAAACCTGAGAACATGACACACAGAACGCCATGACACCATGTATCTTTTTGCCTAATTACATACAGTGTAGGGTTGTCCAGGTACCAATATTTTGGTACCGGTACCAAAATGTATTTTGATACTTTTCTAAATAGAGGGGGACCCAAAAATAATGGCATTGTTTGCTTTATTTTAACAAAAAATCTTAGGGTACATTAAAAATATGTTTCTTATTGCAATTGTGTCCTTAAATGAAATAGTGAACATACTAGACAACTTGTCCTTTAGTATTATGTTAAAAAACAAAGGCTCCTAATTAGTCTGCTGACGTATGCAGTAACATATTGTGTCATTTACTATTCTATTATTTTATCAACATTATGTGGGACAAAGTGTAAAAATTGATTATTAATCTACTTGTTCATTTACTGTTTATATATGGTTATTTTCTGTTTCAACATGTTCTATCTACACTTCTGTTTAATAATCACTTATTCTTCTGTTGTTTGATACTTTACATTAGTTTTGGATGATACCACAAGTTTAGGTATCGATCCGATACCAAGTAGTTACAGGATCATACATTGGTCATATTCTGGCTGACCATATTCTGAAATCCAAAAAAGAGGACACATATATGCGTGCCAAGGCCGGGACTCGGTGAAAATTTGCCAATGATACTCAAACTTGCTTAATAAATAATATATTCATTTAAATAAAGCATTTTTTCTCCTATGTTGACAGCAGTGTTGGCGCTAGGAACTTTTAAAAATGGGGTCCCAGGGACCCCATCAAGTCATAAAAATGTAGTCCCTTAGTAAATTTTTATGGTACCACTTTTTTGTAAGCGTTTTGAAAAAAAAAAGATAAACGAATGCATTATCCTGTTATATCTGACATTCCATGTTGTATTTTGGAAAAAGGTTGTCATAAACGTTACTTCATCCATTAAAAAAAATAATTAAAAAAAGAAAACAAATTTGTATGCATATGTAAAATGTATTCAGTTATAAACATTCATTCACTTTCTTCTTTTCTTCATGGATCTGAACTTTACCGCTGCTGGTAGTTTTTTTCAGTTTTTATTTAATAAGTTGTACGTGTATTTATTTCAGTATAAAAGTGTAAAAAGTGTTTTGCTTGGGTCATGAAATGATGATAATGGTGTGCCAGGGCATACATACATTTTATGTTTAACACTAAAATCTCTGGAGTCTACATCAACTTCTTATCTATCCCTCATTTCAAAATGTTTTAGTTCTTTTTATGTTGTTTGTTTTCCGCCCTTTTTTTGTCAAACAAAACTATGTTTTTAATGGCAAATGCACAAATAATGCAAAATCTTCCACCAAAAATATTTTTCAAAGTGGAATGTTTCATGTGATATAATGGGAACCTTGGATTGGTCAATAATTCATAATAACATTGATTTTGATTCAATATTATGTTTTGAGCAATGCTATCAGTCAACATCGCAACTTTTTCTAAATTACATTTCACCTCTAAACTTTTTTTTTCACTTTTGTTTTGTTTTTGTTTATTTTAATACTATTTTTAGAATGTGCCATGGGCCTTTAAAACATTAGCTGCGGGCCGCAAATGGCCTCCAGGGCACACTTTTGACACCCCTAATTCTGATAAATCTATCATAAAAAGCGGAGCCTGGTGACACATGCGCGTTTATCATAACTCTCTTGCTCTCTTTGTCCCTCCCTCACGAATGCTGCTGCGTGCGCACACACCTTCACAACTTGTTTTGTTTTTAACCCCTTCTTAACCTTCGTACATCGAAAATACCGTACACACAACCCTAACTCAAAATACCGGTCTTTTGAGGCATTTAAGAAATTCCGCCCAGACAGCCCCCGCAAAAGAGGACATGTCCGGGGATAAGAGGACGTATGGTCAGTCTACATATTCAAAGTCCTGATGTGTCCAAAGTCGTATTTCCTGAGTTTATAAACGAAATATACATTTTTAAAAAAGGAAAAAAGATTTAGTGACGATAAAAAATAGACATAGTAGTATCGACTAGATATGCTCTTCTACTTGGTATCATTACAGTGGATGTCAGGTGTAGATCGTCCCTGGCATTTGTTTACATTCAGGCACGCTACCTTTTGTTAGCTGTGATAGCTTTGAGCTATTGTATCCTCCTACGGTGTGTAGTGAAGCATGTTTAGCTATTTCTCGTCCTGCAGCGATGATACTTGTAAGAAACTTACTTTATTTGTCGCAATGGAGGCGAGGATTAGTTTACTTGTTTACTTCCGACCCAGTCAGTTGTCATTTGTTCGACTTTTTTACTAATGGTGTTCCTCAAGGTTTCGTTTTAGGTCCTTTTTTTCATCATTTGGGCTTTTCAACCCAACCTTTCAACCTGCGAATTCACTTTAAAAAAAAAACTTGGGAGACACTTAAGAGGCAAAACACTAGAGTGCTGTCATAGAGCTGATCTTTGACTAGCTTTTTTGTAGAGGTCCTCAAAAACCGCAAAGTGCTCCTGTAAATCTGACAAAATAAAAAGACCAAAATCCTGTTCCATCCTTGTATACAAAATAACAGTCGGACATTAAACATTTCTCCACAGAACTGAAAAAATGGCTTAAGGAAAACAAGAAGTGTGAGCACTAGAACTGGGTGTAGTATGCACAGAAGTGGCCAATTATTTTGAATGTATTTTTATTTTGTATATGTCTTAATTTGTATGTTTTTCCACTTCTCTCAACTTTTATTTAAAAAGCCTAACTTGGGACGAGGGTTGCAAATTTGCCTGTGGCTAGAAGTCTTATGTACTTTGACATCGGTTACCTATGGGTAGCAATGTTTCATTGTTCTGTCCCTGTCAAATAAATAATTAAATAATACTAATAATAAAAGGAGAAGTATCCTTTGCTTTCCCCATTATTTTTTCATGACATTATGAAAAAAATCATGTTTGTCGTAAAAACAGGGTGATTGACCTGCTCAGTGGCCTTGTGGTTGGAGTGTCCTGCCTGAGGTTGTGAGTTCAAACCTCGGCCGAGTCATACCAAAGATTATAAAAATGAGATCCACTACCTCCCTGCTTGGCACTCAACATCAAAGGTTGGAATTGGGGGTTAAATCACCAAAAATTATTCTTGAGCGCTGCCACCGCTGCTGCTCACTGCTCCCCTCACCTCCCAGGGGGTGGAACAAGGGGATGGGTCAAACGTAGGGGTGTAACGGTACACAAAAATTTTGGTTCGGTACGTAACTCGGTTTAGAGGTCACAGTTCGGTTCATTTTCGGTACAGTAAGAAAACAACAAAATATACATTTTTGGGTTATTTATTCACCAAATTTGTAAACAATGGCTTGATCCTTTTAACATTGGGAACACTATAATAATTCTGCCTGTGTTAATCCACATTAAACTGCCTCAAATTGTTGCTTTGATTAAAAAAAATGACACAACTTTTCTTCTACATATAAAAAGTGCAACATTAAACAGTTTCAAATCAACTCATCATGCTTAATTTATTACAGTATTTGGGTCGCCTGTAGTTGACTTTTATTATGTAAATGTTATATTTTTATGAACATGTGATAGCAGGCTCCCTGCCATTCAAAACTAGGCTGCTACATTACTAATGATTAATGTAACTATAGCTGAAAAAAATAGCACAATAGCAATAGGAGAGACTATTCAACCCTAAAAACCATGGAGTTCATGTAGGCTTTATGATGCACTTACATTATTATATACACTATCACAGACAGAAACTCTTCATTTAATATAATGTCCTTTTTTGCTGCTTCAACACACCTCAATCAACACTGTCCGTAACACACGCACGCACACACACGCACACACGCACACGCCGCAAAATGAGCTAACATTACGCTAAAAGCTAACTAGCCTTCACCTAAAGCCAGAACTGCGAGCGAGCTGAGTTGCAGTTTGTTTCTAGAAGGTCAACGGGCTCATAGTGATGTTTAGATATTAGTTGACTAGGAAGTGTTTAGTATAATTTGGGAAGAGTCCGTTTCTCCCCTGATAAACTCATATCTGCTCGATGCTAAAGCGCTGACTACATCGCTCCGAACCGGAACCCCCCTACCGAAACGGTTCAATACAAAATACACGTACCGTTAGACCCCTCGTCAAACGCAGAGTAATTTCACCACTGCGTGTGACTATCCATGGTACTTTATTGACACAACACCGATAGAAAATGATTTAAAAAATCAATTTCAAGTAAGAAGTATTTGAGATTTTGTTCTCACTCAACAACTGCAGAGGTTCAGTGTGATCCAGGCTGCAGTCCTGTAGCGTTGCCACATTGTCGATGGTGTCGTCGATCACCAGCTTCATGTCGGTCATTTTACCCTAAAAGAAGATTAAAAGACATAAGCCAATGTGGGGGTTTTTTCAACAATGCATATCCATGTAGCCCCCACCTGCCCGCTTGACTTCAGAGTCCGAAGCGCCACCGAGTTGGACCCGGCCGGCAGAGACCCGAAAGCGGCCGGGAGGTCCTCCAAGGTGTGCGCCAGCCTGCAGTCCACGTAGACGTTGAGACGAGGCGGGCCGCGATTCAGACCGCTGGCATGCAGCATCACGTGGTGCTCCCTGCCGTCGGCCAGGGAGGCGTGGTTGAAACTGGTGGTGGCGAATCTACCGTCGGCCTTCTGGTACCTCAGGGTGACTTGACACGGACAAGATGTTGAAACACCAGCGGCTGGAAATCGAGAAAACGTGCGACTCACTCTTGCTCAACTTGGCCTGCACGTTGAGTTCCAAGTACTTGCTGTTTTCCCTGGGATTAAAGACGCTGTAGAGCGAGGTGGGGGCCTTGTGTGTGAGGCGGAAGGAGGACAGCAGGAAAGCCTCGTTTCGCCCTTTGTTCTTCAAGCTTCCTTGCAGCAAGTCTGGTAGGCAGTCGGACGACGTCAGAAGGTCGTAAACTAGCGTGGGGGAAAAGCAACGAGACCATACCTGTCTTTTAGTTTCCCATTCTAATCTTGAATGCCTGACAAGAGAATCAAATGAAGAACTGTTCGATATTTCCCGTATTTTCTGGACTAGAAGGCGCACTTAAAGTCTTTATTTTTCTCAAAACTCGACGGTGCGCCTTATAACCCGGTGCGCCTAATGTACGGAATAATTCTGGTTTTGCTTACCGACCTTGAAGCAATTTTATTTGGGACATTGTGTAATGATTAGTGTGACCAGGAGATGGCAGTCAAACATAAGAGATATGTGTAGACTGCACTCTGATGGCAATATGACTCAAGCAAACAACACCAACAATCTATATGTTCCATTGAAAACATTACACGCGGCGCTCAAAAATCTATCAAAATATTTTAGTACACCTTTGGTAAGCTATGAAGCATCACCGCTTGATGGATTGTCGGTGCATTAAACATATGAGTATTATTATGGTGTGTGTATAAGGTAAGACATATTATCTGGCATTTTGTTTCTCAATATTATAAAAAAGCAACTTTTCTTACCCTCTTTTACCTGCTGATCTGTATTTGGGATCTGCATAAATCCTGAAAAATTGCACATGTGCGCCTTTGTCCATGCTTACACCGTGGTCGATAAGCTTCTTCTTTTTCTCTATCTTCTTGTTATTCATCCTCCTCCGCTGTTGCTATTTCTAATATAAAGTAGTGTAATGATTACCGGGCGCAGCCACCACTGCTGCTCACTGTTCCCCTCGCCTCCCTGGGAGTGATCAAGTGTGATGGGTCAAATGCAGCGAATAATTTTGCCACGCCTAGTCTGTGTGTGACAATCATGGGTACTTTAACTTAAAGTTCTTACTTATATCTATCACTAAGCTCGCCATTACTAACGGCGCTCAAAAATCTTTCAAAATGTTTTAATACGACTTTCGTAAGCTATGAAGCCATACCACTTTATGTGCTTCAACATGCCAGTATTATTACAAAACCTAGCGGTGTAATGAGTTTATATTATTCACCCAAGGAACTGGTCGGACGTTTTTTCACGGGACACATTTCCAGTGTTGTTGTTTCCGGATGAAAAGATGCTGCTGCGTTATTGATTGAAGTAAAGTCTGAATGGCATTAAAACAGTTAGCTCAATCTTTGGATTCTTCTTTCACTCCCGTCCTTGCACGCTACACCGCTACAACAAAAATGACGGGGAGAAGACGCTGCCGAAGGTGAGCCACGTAAATAAGATCTCCCACAAAACGCGTTATGTAGACCACAAGGAAGTGTTTTCCATTTAGAAAGAAAATATAATATGACTTCAATTACAGGATATTATTTATGCAGTTTGCTCATTTTCCTCGACTGGTGAACTAACATCATGTGTTTTTGTTTTGTTTTTTACTTATGTAGCATCATTTACAAATATACAAATAATTGCTATTGTGACATCTAGTGGACACAATTACAACAGCAGTTTCTTTCATTCAAATATTTTGGCAAATTTTTGTATTTTCATCGCACGGGCCTAATTTTTGACATCTCTGCTATGCACCTAAGGGTCATATATTTTAGTATATGATGCTAGATGGCTAATGTGCTAATTGCTATTTGTAACTATGATTCCTTTGCTTGCTGAGATCCAAATAAATGGTGATATAGGTAATTTTTTCCTCCCTATGTGCAAATGAGTGAGTGACTTTATGACGTGTGACAGGGTGTCCATACGTGAGCATGTGACCAAAGTAAACATGTGAGGGGACTGATTGTGTTTATACCCTGCTGTCTTTTATAGAGTGATGGACTGAATTTGCCGAAAGGAACCATGGCAGCAGCCAATTCTTTCCACTGAAACCAACCCACTCGTTTCCCATTTGTGTGCAGCGAGCAGAACTGAAGAATAACATGAAGTGACGGGAAAATTATGTGGAAAAAAACGGTGTGCTGTTTCCAGGCAAATCGGGGTTTTGCATATTTTCAGATGCCAGGTAGAGAGCTGCTTTACAAATTTGGGACAAAACGGTTACTTTAAAACTGCAAGCCTGTAAAGCAACAAGAATAAGATGCCAGTCAGGCGTAGTCGCGTGGACCTGTGCCAAGGCTGACTGATCTTATTTTGGAATCACACCAAACACACTTTTGTCATTCAGATTCATGCATTATTCACCACTGTGTAAGAGGCTTATTTTTAGGAAAGTTGAGTATCCTCAGAAAAAACCTAATGAGTGCTTATTTGGCTTACAAAGTTATGACATGTTTGCACAATTCCATGCCTCAAAGGGCGTGAAAGTAAGCCTGACTTAAATCTCTCAAATTAATGTACTGTTTAAAAAAAAAAAAGATTACTCCCTATATGTGTATATGTGTATATGTGTATATGTGTATATACACATGTAAGTATCTGTATATATTTTTTTTATTTTATTTCTGTTTATTATTATTATCAATGTATTATCTATTTTTTCCTTATTTAATTGATGTATGTGTAGATACTACCTTGTTTTTGTTATCTCTGTTTCTTTTTCTTTTTTTTTGGGGGGGGGGGTAGTATGATGGGCATATAAACAAAAATACTTTTGACATTTAGGGCAGACAGCGGCTAATATGATGTATGTGAATATGATTTAATGGATGGAAATGTCTGATGCTAGATGTCAATAAAAATAAAATGAAAAGAAAAACAAAGGGCCCCTGGACTTTTATAAAGTTGTGATGTTTTTTTTCTATCATTTAAAAATGTAAGTCAAAATGTCAAAATGGTTAATTTCACCTAAAATTCACTGAGCTTAACATAACGTCATCAAAGCTCATCTTTAAGCATCCACACACAGGACCAGCGTTTTGAAACAAAGATCCCAAGATAAAAGAAAGCTAAAAAATCTAATAAATGTATCTGTGGCAGCAAAGGAAAAAGTTATGTACAAGCTTTGCTTTTGCATCTTGTTGCCCATATCTGTAGTGCATTCAAGGACTCTAAATTAAAGTTAGAACAAGAAGCGCCACTAGGTTTTAAAGACTGGGAGAGGCCTAACTTAACCCCCACGAGATGTACCAATATTAATATAATCATCATAATTATTACTACGAATTTATGTGACTAAGCTAATATTTACTTTACCCTCTGAAGTGAAAGAAAACAGGATGGATGTATCATTATATATAGGTGATATATATATATATAAATATAAATATATATATATATATTTATATATATCACCTCCCATTATTCATTATATATATATATAAATATATATATATATATATATGTTTATACATATATATATCACCTGCCATTATTCATTATATATATATATATATATATATATATATCACCTGCCATTATTCATTATATATATATATATATATATATATATATATATATATATATATATATATATATATATATATATATATATATATACATATATATATATATTTATATATATATATATCACCTGCCATTATTCACCTATATATAATGATACATCCATCCTGTTCTCTTTCACTTCAGAGTGTAAAGTAAATATTAGCTTAGTCACATAAATTCGTAGTAATAATTATGATGATTATATTAATATTGGTACATCTCGTGGGGGTTAAGTTAAGCCTCTCCCAGTCTTTAAAACCTAGTGGCGCTTCTTGTTCTAACTTTAATTTTGAGTCCTTGAATGCACTACAGATATGGGCAACAAGATGCAAAAGCAAAGCTTGTACATAACTTTTTCCTTTGCTGCCACAGATATTTATATATATATATATATATATATATATATATATATATATATATATATATATATATATATATATACATATATATATATATATATACATATATATATATATATATATATATATATATATATATATATATATGTGTATGTATCCATCCATCCATTTCCTACCGCTTATTCCCTTTTGGGGTTGCGGAGGGCGCTGACGTCCATCTCAGCTACAATCGGGCGGAAGGCGGTGTACACCCTGGACAAGTCGCCACCTCATCGCAGGGCCAACACAGATAGACAGACAACATTCACACTCACATTCACACACTAGGGCCGATTTAGTGTTGCCAATCAACCTATCCCCAGGTGCATGTCTTTGGAAGTGGGAGGAAGCCGGAGTACCCTGAGGGAACCCACGCATTCACGGGGAGAACATGAAAACTCCACACAAAAAGATCCCGAGCCCGGGATTGAACCCTGACTACTTCGTATTGTGAGGCAGACACACTAACCCAGTGGTTCTTAACCTTGTTGGAGGTACCTCACCCCACCAGTTTCATTTGCGCATTCACCGAACACCTCTTTAGTGAATTTTTTTTTTTCTTTTTTTCATATTCAAGAAAAAGTTATATGTTTTTATACTGGTGCACAAAATGAACCATGCATGAACATCACCTTGTTCAAAGAACAAAACAAACACAGTGCATGAACTCAACAAATTACACACCTTAAACACATTACCATGAATTGATCAACGTGGACCCCGATTTAAACAAATTGAAAACTTATTGGGGTGTCACCATTTAGTGGTCAATTTTACGGAATATGTACTGTACTGTGTAAACTGTACTGTTTCATATAATGTATTCTCTTCCTTTGCAATCTGCTGGTAAAAGTTTCAAATCGATCAATCAAACAACCTGCAAATCAGATGGAAAATTAGAGGGAACATTGTTTGGGGGTATCCATAGTACGCTGATGGGGAGAACTTTTATTTACAATATAAGTCGACTGTGTCTTTACATCCATGGCGGAGGCTCCACCGAACCCCTGAGGCCGACTCACCGAACCCAGGTTAAGAACAACTGCACTAACCCCTGTCCACCGTGCTGCACGGTATGTATATATATATATATATATATATATATATATATATATATATATATATATACATATACACACACAAATATACAGTACACCTTCTCATTCAATGTGTTTTCTTTATTTTCATGATTATTTACATTCTAGATTGTCACTGAAGGTATCAAAACTATGAATGAACACATGTGGGGTAATGTACTTACCAAAAAAGGTGAAATAAATGAAAACATGTTTGATATTCGAGTTTCTTCAAAATAACCACTATTTTCTCTGATTACTGCTTTGCACACTCTTGGCATTCTCTCGATGAGCTTCAAGCACACCTGTGAAGTGAAAACCAGTTCAGGTGACTACCTCTTGAAGCTCACCGAGAAAATGCCAAGAGTGTGCGAAAAAGTAATCAGAGCAAAGGGTGGCTATTTTGAAGAAACTAGTGTGTTAATGTGAGTGTGAATGTTTTCTGTCTATCTGTGTTGGCCCTGCGATCAGATGGTGACTTGTCCAGGGTGTACACCGCCTTCCGCCCGAATGCAGCTGAGATAGGCTACGGCACCCAATGCGACTCCAAAAGGGACAAGCAGTAGAAAATGGATGGATGGATAAAATATAAAACATGTTTTCAATTATTTCAACTTTTTTTGTTAAGTATATAACGCCACATGTGTTCATTCATAGTTTTGATGCCTTCAGTGACAATCTACAATGTAAAGAGTCATAAAAATAAAGAAAATACATTGAATGATAAGGTGTGTCCAAACTTTATCTACTAAATGAAAAGATATTATAAATATGCACAAAAAAAACACACACAAAAATATACACACACATATATATATATATATATATATATATATATATATATATATATATATATATATATATATATATATTTGCCTATTTATAATGTTTTCATTTAGTAAATAACTCAAATTTGAACACTAAATTAGGAATCTTAACGGTTGATTTTAATTGTATTGAATGTATATTATATCTAATCTAACCTTCTCAGTTTTGCAGGATAAACCTTGTCAAATGATATAAAAGCATGTATTATTCACACATATCATCAAGGAGTTGCGTTATATCAAGGGTTAATCAAATATATCCATCCATCCATTTCCTACCGCTTATTCCCTTTTTGGGGTCGCGGGGGGCGCTGGCGCCTATCTCAGCTACAATCGGGCGGCAGGCGGTGTACACCCTGAACAAGTCGCCACCTCATCGCAGGGCCAACACAGATAGACAATCAAATATATAATAATCTAAATTAAAATGCAAATAAAAATACAGCTTCACCACTTCAGTCATATTTTTTGCGCTAAAGAAACCTCTCTATGACTTTGTTTGACATTGTCATTACTGCCTCAAGTGGTGTAAAAGGGAATTACAACTGAGTACGGCTAAGGCCCGTACGGACCACAGCTGTGATACGGATATGTTTTGGCGGTCTCATAGTTAAGAAACTTTATCCTCGATATGTTCTTTGCCACCCCTGGCCCTAAACATAATTTTATTGAAGTTTGGATATGTTAATAACCATCTTTTAAAATCAAAAACATGAATTAAGATTTTCACATTTGTTTTAAAAAGCTTTTTCCAACCAAAACCATGTAAAAAAATTGTTTTTAATGCATGTAAATATACCAAGTGTGTGTGTATTGGGTGTGATAAAGGGCCCTTGTGTATAGGGACCCAGAATTTGATACTGCCCACCTGACTGAGAATATTTTCAGGGCATTGAATCCATCATAACTTAACTTTTGAAATGCAAAATCCTAACAAACATTTGTGTCTTTGGCCCTATACGAATACTGTTTAAACAGCATTCATGTCACTAATAAAGCATCACAAAATAGTGTGCAGGGTTGATTATCCGTGGAGTTTTCAAATGCAAAACAACAAGTTCTGGCAGTAAAAATGTCATTTTCCACCAGCACTCACCCTTGCCCTGGGCTTCAGCAGAGATCAGCAGCTGTTGCAGCACCAGAGACAGAGCCAAGGCTCCAGGCCACACACCCATTGTCACGACTTCAGCGTGGGACGCACCTCGGAAGAAGATCTCCTCTTGGAAACGACAAGTTCTAACCGCCTGCGACGGACGGACAAGGCCGAGCGTCCAGATGTAAGAGGCGGTATCACAGCAGAGGTGAGCTGTCTTTTTGGCCCACAGGCACAGCTTTTAAAAGCAAAGGGGCGTGTCCTAAGTCCAATGTTGCAAAAGTGCCAGTGACTACATAGTAGTGCACTTAAATTGCTACAATTATTAAAGAAAATGTCAGCAAAATTTACACTGAGTGCATCTCATTCCTCATGAGTTGTTTATGTATTTTGGCCTGTTGTGTACAGCAGAGGTGTCCAAAGTGCGGATAGCAGTACATTTTTAACGGCCCTGGCCCCAGCACATTCTAATAATACTATAAACATTAAAAAGTGGGGGAAAAACATCATTGCACAAAAACTAATAATGAATCAAAATCAATGTTGTTATGAATTATTAACCTATTTATGGCTCCAACTAAATCACATCTAATATTCCAATTTGAACATTTTCTGAGGGGAAAGGGGAAAAATAACGTCATTGCTCAAAAAATAGTAATAAATAGAAGTCATTGTTGTCATTGAACGGCGTGGCGCAGTGGAAGAGTGGCCGTGCGCAACCCGAGGGTCCCTGGTTCAAATCCCACCTAGTACCAACCTCGTCACGTCCGTTGTGTCCTTGAGCAAGACACTTCACCCTTGCTCCTGATGGGTGTTGGTTGGCGCCTTGCATGGCAGCTCCGTCCATCAGTGTGTGAATGTGTGAGTGAATAGGTAAATGTGGAAGTAATGTCAAAGCGCTTTGAGTACCTTGAAGGTAGAAAAGCGCTATACAAGTACAACCCATTTATTTATGAATGATTGGCCTATTTACGGCTCAAATTACTTAACAATAAATATTCCACTTTGATAAGGTTTTGGGAGGAAAATACTACATATTTTTTGTTTGACATAAAATAAATATATATAACAAAAAGGGCATGAAAATAATAAAAACCTATTGTAATCAACCAAGTTGATGTAAAAATTTAAGTGTTGAAAGTTAAAAAAAATTAAATAATGTATCATTTATTTTTAATACTTGGATCACTGAGAATTTTTGTGGGATTTGTTTTTAACTGTCTCTGCTCAGAAACTAATAATGAATCAAAATGTCACGGCGCAGTCTCGAACCCACAATTCTCCCGCAGCAAGATCCAACACTCTGTCTGGCAGCATGCAAGGACACGCCTCGCACGCACTGATCCCTTCACGCCCACGCTTGGATGCAGCTGCAGACCGTCAGCAATCAGCGCATCTGGAAGGAATCAGGAGGACAGCATGAAGACCATTCACTCCTCTCAGTAGTATGCATTACGTCTCTGGCTTCCTTCTTGTTGTCCTCGCCCTTGTTCTCTGTGTCCTTTTGTCTTTTTTACTCCCGTCCCTTGTCTCCCTCGCAGTACCCGCCTTGTTCCGTGTGCTCGAGCTCTGTGCCTCACATCTAATATTCCTATTCGAACATTTTCTGAGGAAAAGTGGAAAAATAACGTCATTGCTCAAAAAACAGAAATGAATCGAAATAATTGTTATGAATGATGAGCCAATTGTAAGGCTCAAATTACTTAACAATAAATATACCACTTTGAAATGTTTTTTTGGGGAAAATAGTACATATTTTGTGTGTTTGACATAAACAAATTAAAACAAAAAGGGCATAAAACAAACAAAAAAAAACATAAAATATAATTTAAAAAAAACATAATTTATCATAAGGGTGCCCATATGTGCACTTGGCACCAGGACACCCTAGGCCGCAGTTCCATGATCGACTTTGTAGTTGTGTCATCGGATTTGCGGCCTTATGTTTTGGACACTCGGGTGAAGAGAGGGGCGGAGCTTTCTACCGATCACCACCTGGTGGTGAGTTGGCTGCGATGGTGGGGGAGGATGCCGGACAGACCTGGCAGGCCCAAGCGCATTGTGAGGGTCTGCTGGGAACGTCTGGCAGAGTCTCCTGTCAGAGAGAGTTTCAATTCACACCTCCGGGAGAACTTTGAACATGTCACGAGGGAGGTGCTGGACATTGAGTCCGAGTGGACCATGTTCCGAACCTCTATTGTCGAGGCGGCTGATTGGAGCTGTGGCCGCAAGGTAGTTGGTGCCTGTCGTGGCGGTAATCCTAGAACCTGTTGGTGGACACCAGCAGTGAGGGATGCCGTCAAGCTGAAGAAGGAGTCCTATCGGGTTCTTTTGGCTCATAGGACTCCGGAGGCAGTGGACAGGTGCCGACAGGCCAAGCGGTGTGCAGCTTTAGCGGTCGCGGAGGCAAAAACTCGGACATGGGAAGAGTTCGGGGAAGCCATGGAAAACGACTTCCGGACGGCTTCGAAGCGATTCTGGACCACCATACGGCGCCTCAGGAAGGGGAAGCAGTGCACTATCAACACCGTGTATGGTGCGGATGGTGTTCTGCTGACTTCGACTGCGGAAGTTGTGGATCGGTGGAGGGAATACTTCGAAGACCTCCTCAATCCCACCAACACGTCTTTCTTTGAGGAAGCGGTGCCTGGGGAATCTGTAGTGGACTGTCCTATTTCTGGGGCTGAGGTCGCTGAGGTAGTTAAAAATCTCCTCGGTGGCAAGGCCCCGGGGGTGGATGAGATCCGCCCGGAGTTCCTTAAGGCTCTGGATGCTGTGGGGCTGTCTTGGTTGACAAGACTCTGCAGCATCGCGTGGACATCGGGGGCGGTACCTCTGGATTGGCAGACCGGGGTAGTGGTCCCTCTCTTTAAGAAGGGGGACCGGAGGGTGTGTTCCAACTATCGTGGGATCACACTCCTCAGCCTTCCCGGTAAGGTTTATTCAGGTGTACTGTAGAGGAGGCTTCGCCGGATAGTCGAACCTCGGATTCAGGAGGAACAGTGTGGTTTTCGTCCTGGTCGTGGAACTGTGGACCAGCTCTATACTCTCGGCAGGGTTCTTGAGGGTGCATGGGAGTTTGCCCAACCAGTCTACATGTGCTTTGTGGACTTGGAGAAGGCATTCGACCGTGTCCCTCGGGATGTCCTGTGGGGAGTGCTCAGAGAGTATGGGGTATCGGACTGTCTTATTGTGGCAGTCCGCTCCCTGTATGATCAGTGTCAGAGCTTGGTCCGCATTGCTGGCAGTAAGTCGGACACGTTTCCAGTGAGGGTTGGACTCCGCCAAGGCTGTCCTTTGTCACCGATTCTGTTCATAACTTTTATGGACAGAATTTCTAGGCGCAGCCAAGGCGTTGAGGGGTTCCGGTTTGGTGGCCACGGGATTAGGTCTCTGCTTTTTGCAGATGATGTAGTCCTGATGGCTTCATCTGGCCGGGATCTTCAGCTCTCACTGGATCGGTTCGCAGCCGAGTGTGAAGCGACCGGAATGAGAATCAGCACCTCCAAGTCCAAGTCCATGGTTCTCGCCCGGAAAAGGGTGGAGTGCCATCTCCGGGTTGGGGAGGAGACCCTGCCCCAAGTGGAGGAGTTCAAGTACCTAGGAGTCTTGTTCACGAGTGGGGGAAGAGTGGATCGTGAGATCGACAGTCGGATCGGTGCGGCGTCTTCAGTAATGCGGACGTTGTATCGATCCGTTGTGGTGAAGAAGGAGCTGAGCCGGAAGGCAAAGCTCTCAATTTACCGGTCGATCTACGTTCCCATCCTCACCTATGGTCATGAGCTTTGGGTCATGACCGAATGGATAAGATCACGGGTACAAGCGGCCGAAATGAGTGTCCTCCGCCGTGTGGCGGGGCTCTCCCTTAGAGATAGGGTGAGAAGCTCTGCCATCCGGGAGGAGCTCAACGTAAAGCCGCTGCTCCTCCACATCGAGAGGAGCCAGATGAAGTGGTTCGGGCATCTGGTCAGGATGCCACCCGAACGCCTCCCTAGGGATGTGTTTAGGGCACGTCCAGCTGGTAGGAGGCCACGGGGAAGACCCAGAACACGTTGGGAAGACTATGTCTCCCGGCTGGCCTCGGAACGCCTCGGGATCCCCCGGGAAGAGCTAGACGAAGTGGTTGGAGATAGGGAAGTCTGGGCTTCCCTGCTTAGGCTGCTGCCCCCGCGACCCGACCTCGGATAAGCGGAAGATGATGGATGGATGGATGATAATTTATCATTTATTTTTAATACTTGGATCACTGAGAATTTATGTGGGATTTTTTTGTAACTGTCTCTGCTCAGAAAGTAAGAATGACTCAAAATGTCACGGCGCGGTCTCGAACCCACAATTCTGAATTACTATGAATTATGAATTATTAGTCTATTTATGGCTCCAACTTATTCACATCAAATATTCCACTTTCAACATTTTCCTGGTGAAAATGTTGCATATTTTGTGTTTTTGCCATATAAAACATGGTTTTACTGAACATAAAACATTTTTTAAACATTTACTTTTATATCAACGGATATATCTAAAATTGATCTCAAGATTAAGCTGTTGGGGTAAAAAAAAAAAGGAATGACTTATTTACTTATTTTTCACACATTTTTATGACTGACACCCTTCCGGTAAAGGTAAAAAAAAATTATATATATCCATTTATCCATTTTCTACCGCTTATTCCCTTTGGGGTCGCGGGGGACGCTGGTGCCTATCTCAGCTACAATCGGGTGGAAGGCGTTGTACACCTTGGACAAGTCGTCACGTCATCGTAGGGCCAACACCGATAGACAGACAACATTCATAGTCATCAGTATCATCAGTATCACAGTATCATGTTCTCATAGTCATCATTGTCACCGACGTCCCACTGGGTGTGAGTTTTCCTTGCCCTTATGTGGGCCTACCGAGGATGTCGTAGTGGTTTGTGCAGCCCTTTGAGACACTAGTGATTTAGGGCTATATAAGTAAACATTGATTGATTGATTGATTGATTCACACTCACATTCACATTCACACACTAGGGCCAATTTAGTGTTGCTAATCAACCTATCCCCAGGTGCATGTCTTTGGAAGTGGCCGGAGTACCCGGAGGGAACCCACGCATTCACGGGGAGGATATGCAAACTCCACACAAAAAGATCCCGAGCCCGGGATTGAACCCAGGACTACTCAGGGCCTTCGTATTGTGAGGTAGACGCACTAACCTCTCTTCCACCGTGAAGTCCCCCTCCCAAAATGTATATATATATATATATATATATATATATATATATATATATATATATATATATATATATATATATATATATATATATATATATATATATATATATGTAGGTGTGGGAAGCATTCACATACATTGTATGTGAATGCTTCCATTAAAATCTCCTGATGATTGAGGGAACCCCTCATGAAACAGTTCTGTAGAGATGAAGTAGTCTTGTGATTTTTCCCACACCTACATATTGCGCTCTACCACGGTATCGAGCACTATTCTCTGGATAATCCAATCAAGACACACATATATATATATATATATATATATATATATATATATATATGTGTATGTATGTATATATATATGTATATATATATATATATATATATATATATATATATATATATATATATATATATATATATATATATATATATATATATATATATATAATTATATATGGTTTTGAGAAGAAACGGCCACTGCATACTTTGATTTTTCAGTGTGTAGTCCTCAGTGGACAAAGTTTGGACACCCCTGTTGTATGGGAGGATTTGGTCAAAAATGCTTTAATTACCATGAAAAAATGTCATTCAACTTTACATTTATGTTTTGTTTCAATTAAGAGCGTTTTTTTAATGCTTGTACATTTTAGTGCATCTGGTAAAAAAAAAAAAAAAAATGGGCAAGGAAGGGACATTTGTTCTGGAAGCATAGCAGGGCAGATGTCTGGTGCTCATCTGAAAATGTCATTAAAGCATTCTGGCAGTCATGTTATTGCTGCGTAAAAAGAGGTGTATTGTTCTTTGTTTTTGCTCAATAAATTCTACCCATGATGCAATGTGTTTAATATCAAATCTCACGCATTGTTAAGCAATGCTAGATGTGATATTCATGAGTCACAATAAGGGGATTTTAGCTATATTTTACCTTCATGGTTCACAATATTAGCTACTGAGTAAATAAGAGTGCAACATATGTATTAAAATATAATAATAATAATAATAATGCTACTTTGCAATGTTTTACACTAAAAAGAGGAATGTGGTCCCTTGTGGAGTAATTGCTGTGTCAGAAAAACAAACTGAAAGCCAAACCATTCATGCAATTGACTTGAAAGATGTGACATTCACGAACGAGTCAAATCTTTTGAATGGCTTCTTAAAGTAAAAGATAAGAACCAGAGTTCAATGCGTTTATGAAATATGGCACCACCTTATGGAATGTTTGCAATGTAAATATAGTGGGTCAACTTCATCCATCCATCCATCCATTTTCTACCGCTTGTCCCTTCCGGGGTCGCAGGGGTGCTGTGGTCTATCTCAGCTGCATTCGGGCGGAAGGCGGTTTACACCCTGGACAAGTCTCCACCTCATCACAATTGCAATAATTATTTCAGAATTATTCCCACCAATATATACTAGTGTTGTCCGGATACCAAAATGTTTTTTGATACTTTTTGGTACTTTTCTGTACTTTTCTAAATAAAGCGACCCACAAAAAAAATGTGCATTATTGGCTTTATTTTAACAAAAAATCTTAGGGTACATAACACATATGTTTCTTATTGCAATTTAGTCCTTCAATAAAATAGTGAACATGCTAGACAACTTGTCTTTTATTAGTAAGTAAACAAACAAAGCTCCTAATTAGTTTGCTTACGTATCTGGTGACATATTGTGTCATTTTCCATTCTATTATTTTGTTAACATTATGAGGGACAAGCTGTAAAAATGATTATTAATCTACTCGTTTATTTACTGTTTATATCTGCATACTTTCTCTTTTAACATGTTCAATCTACACTTCTGTTAAAATGTAATAATCACTTATTCTTCTGTTGTTTGATACTTTACATTAGTTTTGGATGATACCACAAATTTGGGTATCAATCTGAGACCAAGTCATTACAGGATCATACATTGGTTATATTCAAAGTCCTCATGTGTCCAGGGACGTATTTTAATCAATCAATCAATGTTTATTCATTTAGCCCTAAATCACTAGTGTCTCAAAGGGCTGCACAAACCTCAACATAAACCACTACGACATCCTCAGTAGGCAAGGAAAACTCACACCCAGTGGGACGTCGGTGACAA
Organism: Nerophis ophidion; assembly: GCF_033978795.1. Lineage (NCBI taxonomy): Eukaryota > Metazoa > Chordata > Actinopteri > Syngnathiformes > Syngnathidae > Nerophis > Nerophis ophidion. The sequence goes on along the minus strand of NC_084617.1, from coordinate 51,178,366 downwards.
TGATGAATATGAGAACCTTGGAGAGGACCACATATGTGGGCAACCCCCCCCCCTTCCCCTCTAGGGGACCGAAAGCAATGGATGTTGAGCGGGTCTAACATGATACTGTGAAAGTTCAATCCATAGTGGATCCAACACAGCCGCGAAAGTCCAGTCCAAAGCGGATCCAACACAGCAGCGAGAGTCCCGTCCACAGCGGAGCCAGCAGGAAACCATCCCAAGCGGAGGTGGATCAGCAGCGCAGAGATGTCCCCAGCTGGGTCCCGACTCTGGACAGCCAGTACTTCATCCATGGCCATCGGACCGGACCCCCTCCACAAGGGAGAGTGGGACATAGGAGAAAAAGAAAAGAAACGGCAGATCAACTGGTCTAAAAAGGGAGTCTATTTAAAGGCTAAAGTATACAAATGAGTTTTAAGGTGAGACTTAAATGCTTCTACGGAGGTGGCATCTCAAACTGCTAAAGGGAGGGCATTCCAGAGTACTGGAGCCCGAATGGAAAACGCTCTATAGCCCGCAGACTTTTTTTGGGCTTTGGGAATCACTAATAAGCCGGAGTCCTTGGAACGCAGATTTCTTGCCGGGACATATGGTACAATACAATCGAAAAGATAGGCTGGAGCTAGACCGTGTAGTATTTTATACGTAAGTAGTAAAACCTTAAAGTCACATCTTAAGTGCACAGGAAGCCAGTGCAGGTGAGCCAGTATAGGCGTAATATGATCAAGCCGCATTTTGTACCAACTGTAATCTTTTGATGCTAGACATGGGGAGACCCGAAAATAATACGTTACAGTAATCAAGGGGAGACGTAACAAACGCATGGATAATGATCTCAGCGTCTTTAGTGGACAAAATGGAGCGAATTTTAGCGATATTACGGAGATGAAAGAAGGCCGTTTTAGTAACGCTTTTAATGTGTGGCTCAAAGGAGAAAGTTGGGTCGAAGATAATACCCAGATTCTTTACCGAGGCGCCTTGTTTAATTGTTTGGTTGTCAAATGTTAAAGTTGTATTATCAAATAGAGGTCGGTGTCTAGCAGGACCGATAATCAGCATTTGCGTTTTTTTGGCGTTGAGTTGCAAAATGTTAGCGGACATCCATTGTTTAATTTCATTAAGACACGCCTCCAGCTGACTACAATCCGGCGTGTTGGTCAGCTTTAGAGGAATGTAGAGTTGGGTGTCATCAGCATAACAGTGAAAGGTAACGCCATATTTGCGTATGATGTCACCTAGCGGCAGCATGTAGATGCTGAAGAGTGCAGGGCCAAGGACTGAACCCTGGGAAACTCCACACATTACCTTAACGTAGTCCGAGGTCACATTGTTATGGGAGACGCACTGCATCCTGTCAGTAAGATAAGAGTTAAACCAAATCAGGGCTAAGTCTGACATACCAATTGGTGTTTTGATACGCTCTAATAGAATATTGTGATCGACAGTATCCAAAGCGGCGCTAAGATCGAAGAGCAGCAATATAGATGACACATCAGAAACCATCGTTAGCAACAGATCATTAGTCATTTTTGCGAGGGCTGTCTCCATAGAGTGATTTGCCCTGAAACCGGATTGAAAGGTTTCACATAGATTGTTAGACGCTAAGTGTTCATTTAGCTGCTCTGCAACAATTTTTTCGAGGATTTTTGAAATAAAGGGAAGGTGAGACACCCGGTCGGTAGTTAACCATGAGGTCAGGATCGAGGTTAGGTTTTTTTAAGGAGAGGATGAATAACTGCTTTTTTGAATGCTAGGGGAACAGTGCCAGAGGAAAGTGATAAGTTTATAATATTTAGCACAGATGGACCTAATAATACAAAGAGCTCCTTGATAAGTTTCCCAGGAAGTGGGTCAAGTAAACATGTTGTTTGTTTTATTCCATTTACACTTTGTTACAATTCCTCTAATGTTATGTCCTCAAAACAAGAGAAACTATTTTGGAGGGCAGTATCCGCCGTATATACAATCGTATTTGTGTTAATACAACCCAGTTGTAGCTGGGACGCATTGTCTTTAATCTCCTTTCTAATGACTTCAATTTTCTTATTAAAGAATTGCATAAAGTCATCGCCTGAGTGGGTGGAGCTACTGGAAGGGGTCCTTAGTTGGGTTAGCGAGGCTACCTTACTAAACAAAAATTTAGGATCGTTTTTATTAAGGTGGATTAGATTTGAGTAATATTTAGCTTTAGCTAAGGTAAGCATGCGTTTATAAGTTATTAAACCATCACTCCATGCTTGATGGTGCACCTCAAGTTTAGTCGTGTGCCATTTGCGTTCTAGCTTTCTACATAATTTCTGAGCTCTAGTTTCTTCTGTAAACCATGGGGTACGCCTTTTTGGAGCCTTTTTTAACTTTAGCGGTGCTATGTTAACGATGGTTTCGCGCAGGGCGTCGTTAAAGTTGTTAGTGAGGTTATCAATAGAGCCCACATACTTTGGGAATGGTGCCATTACTGAGGGCAGTAGGTCAGAAAGAGTTGTCATAGTGTCAGTATTAATGTTGCGGCTGCCATAGTGGTTATTATTATTATTCGTTTGACGAACATGCGTCTGAACCTCGAATTTTATAAGGTAATGATCGGACAATACTTTAATATACGGGAGTATCGTAACTTTGGAAACGGTGATACCCCTGACAAGCACTAGGTCTATTGTATTACCGTTGCAATGCGTGGGTTCATCTATTATTTGTGTAAGACCACAGATATCAATTATAGTCTGGAGTGCTGCGCACGGTGGGTCCGATGGGGTATTCATATGGATATTAAAGTCCCCCATTATAATTATATTATTGGCGTGCGTCACTAGATCAGCAAAAAACTCTGAGGATTCATTGATAAAGTCCGAATAGGGGCCTTTGGGGACGGTAGATAACAGCCAGGTATAGAGATAGCAGTGTGACAGACCTCATAGTAAGCACCTCAAACTATTTATATTTATTATTTATGTTAGGACTGAGGTTTAAGTTTTCGTTGTATATTAGTGCGACCCCCCTACTCCTTTTAAGGGGACGGGCAATATGCGCTTATGTAGAGTTAGGAGGACATGCCTCATTTAGCGCAAAAAAGTTGTCTGGTTTAAGCCAGGTTTCACTGAGACCGATGACGTTAAGGTTGTTTTCTCTGATGATATCATTAACTAACAACGTTTTGGGACACAATGATCTTCTGTTTAAAAAAACTATATTATAGGTAGTGGACGGTTATAGAACATTTTTGAGTAAATTCTCCATAGTAGCAATATTAATAATGTGTTTATTATGCGCAGTGCACTTAAAATAATTACGACCATATTTAAGAATTGATACAACGGGATATTTCCGATTGTTTGTTTGGTGCTTTGATAAACTGAACGCATAATAGTTTGCCAACTCAGTAGAACGCATATTCCAATTGTTTGTTTTGTGCTTTGATCAACTGAACGCATCATAGTTTGCCACCTCAGTAGAACGCATGTCCAACTCCGAAACAATCAAAGCAGAAAAAACTTCTTCTAACTTAACTGACTCCTTACCCAGATCAGTAGTCTCGTATCTTCCATTTAAATCTGGCTTCAGGATGGAGGGAAGTGGTGTTCTGTGGGGATTAGCCTTTTGCTTTGTTTTTAGCCCCGCTCGGCATCCGCGTTTCCGATCACACCGCTTGTGTCTGTTCCGTAGACGGCCTCCGCTGGTACTATACTCCCCTGCTTCACAGGCTGCTGTATGTAGCCGGCGAAGTATTCCCGTGCTAGCTAGCAGGTCTATCAAGCACGCGTCTATCAGTCCAAAACGGTCCGATTTATCCACATCCAGAAGTGTCTGGCGGTCGTAAGTGATCACGGAGTGACCACACTGTAAGCCAGCCATGAAATTTGCAGAATTGTCCGGTATTTCTGCCAAATATTCCATCTTTACCAAGAGCTCCGCGATGTCGCAGCCCGTCCGGGCGCTGCCATCTTGGAGTTTTAATATACATAATATACATTTTAAAAAAACTAAAGTAGATGTGATGCCAAAAAGTATTGACGTAATCATAGTAGTATATACTAGCTCACCTCCCAGGGGGTGATCAAGGGTGATGGGTCATATGCAGAGAATAATTTTGCCACACCTAGTGTGTGTGTGACAATCATTGGTACTTTAACTTTAACTTCAACTTTAGATACGTGCCTGTACTTGGTATCATTACTGTGGATGTTAGGTGTAGATCCACCCATTCCGTTTGTTTACATTTTGACGCCGGTGAGCTACGGTGTGTAGTGAAGCATGTTCAGCTATTCTTCTTCCTGCAGGGATGAAAATTGTAAGAAACGTACTTTATTTGTCGCCATGGAGACCAGGATTAGTGATTTAGAAGTTGCTAAAACACTGCTGACGGCGGATGGATTTTAGCTAGCTAGCCATGTCCTAAAGCACGTCTTCCTGAGGGTGTTTCAGTGTTATAACGTCACCTTTATCATTAGTTTTTAAGCCAGAATGCGTACATTCTCCCTTTTCTGTCAACACAGTGTGTCTGTTTGTAAGTAGTCTGTGATTGTGCCCTGCCGAACATGCTCCTCTGCTTATAAAACCAGCAATGACATGGCGTGACGACGAAGTGGGCGCAGGGGGGTGCGGGACCGGTACGTTTCAGAGACGGTATAGTACCGAAAATTATTCATTAGTATCGCGGTATTATACTACTACCGGTATACCGTGCAACCCTAATATATACTCAGTTAAGTTTGAACTCTCTCCTTTGAGGCACACATTAAAAGCGTTTCTAAAATGGCCTTCTTTCATCTCCGTAATATCGCTAAAATTCGGTCCACTAAAGACGCTGAGATCATTATCCATGCGTTTGTTGCGTCTCGCCTCGACTACTGTAACGTATTATTTTCGGGTCTCCCCATGTCTAGCATTAAAAGATTACAGTTGGTACAAAATGCGGCTGCTAGACTTTTGACATGAAACAAGAAAGTTTGATCACATTACGCCTGTACTGGCTCACCTGCACTGGCTTCCTGTGCACTTAAGATGTGACTTTAAGGTTTTACTACTTACGTATAAAATACTACACGGTCTAGCTCCATCCTATCTTGCCGATTGTATCGTACCATATGTCCCGGCAAGAAATCTGCGTTCAAAGGACTCCGGCTTGTTAGTGATTCCCAAAGCCCAAAAAAAAGTCTGCGGGCTATAGAGCTTTTTCATTTCGGGCTCCAGTACTCTGGAATGCCCTCCCGGTAACAGTTCGAGATGCCACCTCAGTAGAAGCATTTAAGTCTCACCTTAAAACTCATTTGTATACTCTAGCCTTTAAATAAACTCCCTTTTTAGACCAGTTGATCTGCCGTTTCTTTTCTTTTTCTCCTATGTCCCACTCTCCCTTGTGGAGGGGGTCCGGTCCGATCCGGTGGCCATGTATTGCTTGCCTGTGTATCGGCTGGGGACATCTCTGCGCTGCTGATCCACCTCCGCTTGGGATGGTTTCCTGCTGGCTCCGCTGTGAACGGGACTCTCGCTGCTGTGTTGGATCCGCTTTGGACTGGACTCTCGCGACTGTGTTGGATCCATTATGGATTGAACTTTCACAGTATCATGTTAGACCCGCTCGACATCCATTGCTTACCTCCTCTCCAAGGATCTCATAGTCATCATTGTCACCGACGTCCCACTGGGTCAGTATTGTCACCGATGTCCCACTGGGTGTGAGTTTTCCTTGCCCTTATGTGGGCCTACCGAGGATGTCGTAGTGGTTTGTGCAGCCCTTTGAGACACTAGTGATTTAGGGCTATATAAGTAAACATTGATTGATTGATTGATTGAATTATTTTGATCCAAATCATACCTCATGTCTGGTTCCAGTAATTGTTTCCTTGATTAAAAAAATAAAATTATACATCAATAAAACTATCTTTTAAAAGGCTCTTTAACCCTTTTGTAATGTTCATATTGTTGTTACTCAGCCAGCGTTTATGGGTCTGATGGACCCGTTGCATTTTGTGGCTTTTAATGCCTCACAATTAAACTTTTATGTTAAAATACTGAACAGATGTTTTACCATATCCAAATAAACATCTTTTCAGTATTTTAACATAAAAGTGTGTAATTGTGAGGCATTAAAAGCCACAAAATGCAACGGGTCCATCAGACCCACAAACGCTGGCTGAGTAACAACAATGTGAACGTTGCACGGAAAATTTTGTCTGCCAGTTTCTGCATCCCACAGAGATTCTTTTATGTGTGTCTGCACTTGCGGTTCCCACACAAGGTTGCAACATTGTTTGTCAACACTGTCTGCTCTCATTTTCTCGCACATTTGACCCTCCGATGTTCTGTGTACCTACACTCTGTCCTCCTCCTGTCTAGGCCTGCTGTGTGTGTGTGTTTGTGTGTGTGTGTGTGTGTGTGTGTGCGTGTGTGTGTGTGTGTGTGTGTGTGTGTGTGTGTGTGTGTGTGTGTGTGTGTGTGTGTGTGTGTGTGTGTGTGTGTGTGTGTGTGTGCGTGAGTGCGTGGGTGCGTGCGTGCGTGCGTGCGTGCGTGCGTGCGTGCGTGCGGTACACAGAACATCAATTTCCACACTTCTATCAGCTCCGGGTCCATTGGACACGGACATCTCACATGTAATAGAAATGTGTAGGGGGGGTGTATGGTGTGTGGTCATTAAATATGTATTCTGATGTATGTTCTTCACAGAAAATGAGCAAAAGTCAATGAGTCTCAGTTTGAAAAATTAATTCATTGTATCATTTTTCTTTTAATAATAAATGAAAACGGGTCCCACAGACCCGAACACCACATAAGGGTTAAAAAAGAATAGCTTTTAAATATCAGATTTCTTTCATAGAGTACTATCGCTAATTGGGGAAAAAAAAGACTAAGAGTGGGTTGCAATAGTAAATATTACATTCATATCCCAGCAATGCAAGGTCCATTTTTTCCTGCTATAAACAAACATTTCACAATAACCTAAAAAAATTTTTAAAAAATTAAAACATAGACAAGCTTCAGTACCCTACCCTACCCCCCCCCCCCCCGCGATCCCAAAAGGGACAAGCGGTAGAAAAATGGATATATGTATGGATAAAATGATGAACATATTTCGAATACCTATTTTAATAAAATCTGTATTTAACTGGATAGGTGTGCCTGTGTACAGGCGTGACATCACGGCATCGCCGTCTGACGTACGGTGACGTCACGTCATCGCCATCTGACGTAGAGTGACGTCACACACGCTGGAGCCGAACATGGCGGCTGCCATGGAGCTGAGATGCTGGGGCGGCGACTGGGGTCTGCCGTCTGTCCACAACGACTCCCTCGTAGTCCTGGTAACATTTCCTGCTTGTTTGTCCGAACGAGGCCGTTACGTAGCTCACTGTCCCCCGGAGTGACATTTGATATTTATTCTGTGTTTCTTCCCTGCTTAGCTTCCATGCTAACTTAGCCGCTGCACTCCGACATAGCAGAAAAAGAACAACATGGCTTTTTTAACAACTCTCCTATTTCATGTATAAAGTTGTAACATACTAATATTAATGGACGTTTTATCCTAGATAATGTGGTTGTTTGTCAGTCATTTTGAACAAAATGTTTTCCTTCAAGGTCAGTTATTAGAACGACATCTGCCACTGTTTACTGTTTACAGTTTACAGTCTGCACCTCACCTACCATAAACTTGTCAAAAAAGCATATTTGCTGAGTGCTAAAATGCTTTCATAAAAAGTAACAATTACTATAACTCTAAGGAACATGGTCAGGTAGGTTTATGGAAAAGTGCAATTATCGTCAGCTGATTAATGAGAGGCTTTGTGATAACTATTCCCATTAAATTGGTCACATAAAATAAGCAGCATCAATTGAAAGTAAAGAAAAATATATGTTGATATTAATAAATAATAACACGGATTTGTTTTTCATACATGTGTAACATTTACTGTTTACCTTTGCTCATAAACACATTATAATAGGACTGTGTGTGAATGTACTAGGGCTGGGCGATATGGCCTTTTTTTAATATCTCGGTATTTTTAGGCCATATCGCGATACACGATATATATCTCGATATTTTGCCCTAGCCTTGAGTTAAAGGCCTACTGAAATGAGATTTTCTTATTTAAACGGGGATAGCAGGTCCATTTTATGTGTCATACTTGATCATTTTGCGATAATGCCCTATTTTTGCTGAAAGGATTTAGTAGAGAACATTGACGATAAAGTTCCCAACTTTTGGTCGCTAGCAGAAAAGCCCTGCCTTTACCGGAAGTCGCAGACGATGACGTCACCCATTGAGAGCTCCTCACGTCCTCACATTGTTTTTGATGGGAGCCTCCAACAAAAACAGCTATTCGGACCGAGAAAACGACAATTTCCCCTTTAATTTGAGCGAGGATGAAAGATTCGTGTTTGAGGATATTGATAGCGATGGACTAGCAAAAAAATAAAAATAATAATTAAGTTAAAAAAAAAACGCGATTGCATTGGGACGGATTCAGATGTTTTTAGACACAGTATGATAATTCTGGGAAATCCCTTATCTTTCTATTGTGGTGCTAGTGTTTTAGTGAGTTTAATAGTACCTGATAGTCGGAAGGGTGTGTCCACGGGTGTCTTGAGGTCAGTGTCTGATGGAAGTCGACGGCAGCTGTATGGACGACACAAGCTCAGCTGATCCCCGGTAAGTGCCGACTTTTTACCACCATTTTCTCACCGAAAACTGCTGGTTGACATTTGGTCGGGATCCATGTTCGCTTAACCGCTCTGATTCATAGGGAAGCTCCACCTCCGGGAATTTTAAACAAGGAATCACCGTGTGTTTGTGTGGCTAAAGGCTAAAGCTTCCCAACTCCATTTTTCTACTTTGACTTCTCCATTATTAATTGAACAAATTAAAAAAGATTCAGCAACACAGATGTCCAAAATACTGTGTAATTATGCGGTTAAAGCAGACGACTTTTAGCTGTGTGTGTGTGCAGCGCTAATATTTCCTTACAGTCCGTGACGTCACGCGTACACGTCATCATTCCGCGACGTTTTCAACAAGAAACTCCCGGGAAATTTAAAATTGCAATTTAGTAAACGAAAAAGGCCGTGTTGGCATGTGCTACAATGTTAATATTTCATCATTGATATATAAACTATCAGACTGCGTGGTCGGTAGTAGTGGGTTTCAGTAGGCCTTTAACACTTGATACATATAGTCACAGCGGTATGATGATTTTATTTGTCTATATTAAAACATTATTGTTTATACTGCATTAATATATGCTTTTTCAAAACTTTCATGCAGAGAAGGAAATCACAACTAATTCAATTGACCAAAACTGTATTTATTAAACAGTTATTAAGCAGTGGCAGGGTTTTACAGTGGCAGGGGGGTTAGTGCGTCTGCCACACAATACGAAGGTCCTGAGTAGTCAGGGTTCAATCCCGACCTCGGGATCTTTCCATGTGGAGTTTGCATGTACTCCCCGTGAATGCGTGGGTTCCCTTTCGGGTACTCCGGCTTCCTCCCATATCCAAAGACATGCACCTGGGGATAGGTTGATTGGCAACACTAAATTGGCTCTAGTGTGTGTGTGAATGTTGTCTGTCTATCTGTGTTGGCCCTGCGATTAGGTGGCGACTTGTCCATGGTGTAGACCGCCTTCCGCCCGATTGTAGCTGAGATAGGCACCAGCGTCCCCCGCCACTCCAAAGGGAATAAGCGGTAGACAATGGATGGATGGTCTGATAAACAGTGGCACAAACATTCATGTCATTTCAAAACAGAAAGTGCAAGATTGTCAGAGACATTTAACACAAGCTATAGTGCACTTTTGTGCATAATGTCACAAAGATGACATATCAAAACAACACTAAAATGAAGTGTATTTTTTGTACAGAACGCCACTACAATAGTTTAAAACAAATAAAGTGCACTTTTGTGCATGATGTCACTCAAGATATTTCAATAAGTGTCACATAAAAATGAGCTGCATATCAAATAGTATATGTCCTACGGTGTTGATGTTGAAATAGTTGCTTCGGCATTTTGTGGGTGTGGCACCCAATGGAGAGATGCACAGTTTGAAGCACTTTTCATTGTCAAGCAGGTTACTTTTCAAATGATGCTACAAATTAGCAGTGCTGCTACTTTTTGTAGTAATGCTTCTGTCGCATAAATGTTCAACATATACCCGCTTGAAGCCAAACCACGGCCAGACGATGGACCATGTGCTGTTTTTCTTGGGAATTAATTCTTCCCTTATTTGTTTCCAGATTCGCACCTTCTTTCTCTCGTATTACCACACGCAACACACTGTTAGCATCACAACTAATGTTACCCACGTCGCTACCTCTCTGTTCGGGGAGGGCGTGTGACGTTGGACGCGTGACGTATGTAAGAAGGTGCGCTTGGCAAGTATGCGTATCTTTAATGTGTTATTTGGTACATACAGGGTTTAATAGTTAAAGTGGTAATTTGTCACTTTTAGTAAGAATGGTTCGGGCAATGTATAGTAACGCTGTGGCCTATGTAATGACTGGGAATGATGCAGGCTCTCTTGTTTACTTTATTTTCAGAATATTTGTTGATTTTTACATGAAAGTTTGACGCGTGTGCTCTATATCAGGGGTCTGCAACGTTATCTAGGCCAAAGACCCCCGAACTGATGAAGCTTGTGTATCTTGTAAAAATTGTTTTATAAAGGCGTACATTGTATTATGCAACACTAAGATATTTGAATAATGGCATTAGAGGTGCTAATAGCTATCTGGCAAATATGGCGCTAATCACTAACAATTGGCGCACTAATTGCAAGATGGAAACTAGCACGCTAATCGCTACCTTGCTACTAGTACACAAATGGCTAAGTAGCAACCAGAGGGCTAATCCATAGCTGACCACTAGTTTGCAAATCGCTAACTGACAACTAAAGCTCTAATTGCTAGCAGGCAAGTACGGACAGTTGTTGCTAACTGGCAACCAGTCTGCAAATTTGTAGCTGGCAGCTACAGCGAATATAGCTACCTCGCAAGTAGAACGTCAATCAATAGCTGACAACTAGTGTGCTAATCGATAGTTGACAACTAGAGCACTAAGCGTTACCTGACAACTACAGTGCTCTTTGCTAGCTGGCAACTACAACTCTAATCACTAGCTAGCAACTAGTCCGCAAGTTTCTAAATAGCAATTAAAGCGCAAGTCGCTAGCTGGCAACTTGAGTGCTGATCTATAGCTATCTTAAGTGCTAGCATTAATACATCCATCCATCCATTTCCTACCGCTTATTCCCTTTGGGGTCGCGGGGGGCGCTGGTGTATATCTCAGCTACAATAGTGTTGCTAATCAACCTATCCCCAGGTGCATGTCTTTGGAGGTGGGAGGAAGCCGGATTTTCCGGAGGGAACCCACGCATTCACGGGGAGTACATGCAAACTCCACACAGAAAGATCCTGAGCCCGGGATTGAACCCAGGACTACTCAGGCCTTCGCATTGTGAGGCAGAGGCACTAACCCCTCTGCCACTGTGAAGCCCAGCATTAGTACAGTTATATGGTTTTTATGTTTTTATTTCAAAGTCTCCACGCCAATGCACACTACAGTGTGTGTGTTAATATGTATTTTAAAAAATATGTATTTTGTGGAAAAATACTAAAAATTAAAAAATCCAATTAAGTAAATATTTTACAACCCCCCGAGGGTTACAAAACACCTGTTAAAAACCAAGATTGTAGCGCTTTTCTCAACATTATCTGTTTTGCTTTTCATGTTTTTTCTTCACTTTTTGGCTTCACTACAGCGTTATGCTGAATTATGCAAATTAGCAATGACTTCATAACCACCCTACCCTGATTGCTTTTTATGTAACAAAGATTTACTGAAAATGATTCATAGTTTAGTCTAATGGCGGTTTTCTGATGTGTCCCACATTCTGGTTTATTTTATTTATGAGTTGCATTTTAAAATACCAAGTAAACTTCTCCTTCCTTCCTTCCATTGTTTGCAAACGAGGACATTTAAATCATTAAATCCCTCCAAAAGTATATCAAGAACCTTTTTAATACAAAGGGAACATTGAGAACATGAGTCAATCATAGGAAAGAAACATTCTGCCTGGGCGTCTTAACCATGTTAACCACTACTAATTGTTTTCTTCTAGGCCTATGCTAAGTTTTCTGGGGCTAAAGTCAACGTTTCTCCTATAGACTGGACATGGAAAACCCTAACAGGTAGGCAGAAGCAGCTAAACAGAAAGTTTAGCTGCATTCGTCTGTTAACAATGTGTTAGAGGGACAATACCAGTAAGATCATATGACTATTTAGACCTGTGCTTAATTAACTATGTTTTCAGGCTAGTTGAGGGAAAGTGGAAAATAATACAAGTTCACTGTTGTTAAAATTGGCTTTTGCTTTCTAATGGACACTTTCCAAACTGCAGGAGTGATTTAGATGCCCTATTAAACTTTCCTTAAGCCATATTCTCCCATGTGCTTAAGTAGAAAAAGCTGCACAAATGTAGGGATTTTGGCATCGCAGCATTCTACCCGTCGATTTTGATGAGTCACTGCACGCCTTCATCCAAGATGCGCACTCTGAGTGGAGCAAACCATAAATGTGGACATCGCCACATATTCTCCCATTAATGGTACCATGTGTTATAATGTGTCCAGAAATGGTAATATAATCACGTTCAAAATTCTGTAGTCGCCACTCTCCCTGATTGCCAGATACATGGGAACGGTGTGGCAAAGTTGGGAGAGTGGCCATGCCAGCAATCTCAGAGTTACTGGTTCAATCCCCACCATCTACCATCCTAGTCATGTCCGTTGTGTCCTTGAGTAAGACACTTCACCCATGCTCCTGATGGGTCCGGGTTAGCTGCCTTGCATGGCAGCTCCCGCCATCAGTGTTTGATTGGGTGAATGTGGAAATTGTGTCAAAGGGCTTTGAGTTCCTTAAAAAAAAAGGTAGTAAAGCGCTATACAGTACAAGTGCAACCCATAGATACGCAGCCGAATTCAGCTCGATCGACTGGGCTACTCCAAGGAACTTCAAACTTCCACTGCCTCTTACAAGGAGTTGAGGTGCTGGGACCATAATAGATGATTAGACAAGGAGTTGAGTTGCAGGGACCATAATAGCTGATTAGACAAGCGGTTGTCAATAACAAATCTCTAACCAACACATTTTATGCAGAAATTGGGCTATTTTCAGGAAGAAGTGCGTCATGTCTGTGTGCAATATCACAACAAATGGCAATCATATGGTTATTGTCAGTGTTATCAGAAAAAAAAGACTAAAACAAACTACAACCAATGCTAGCAATGGTTATACTGGTGAAAATAATTAGAGCAAGCTTAGCAGCCTAATGTACGCACAAAACAAAGGAGGATGCATTTCACCAAGGTATGCCTATAGGCTACACGAATGAGGAATTATTTTATCATGTGATTTGGCTGTCTCCATACGTTTTACATTGCTATGATGACAGCCCTGCTAATGTTGGATCTCATTTCCTTAGCGTATCAGCATATTGAGAACGAAATAGGCACAGACATCACGCATATATACATAGGTTTTATTTATTGAAAATAAATAAACATACAGGCTAACGGGCATATATTTCCCTCGTTAGCCTGTATGTCGATGTGTCACTGACCGGGCTGGCATGCTAAGCATTACACTAGGAGCGAAGCACCATCACACTAAGCATTCGTTGCACGAACATACTAGCTTTGTTAGACAAGAGCATAGACTGTGTGGGACAAAATGGTTTACATACCAAATGTACATTTCCATTTATTACAAGTAATAAGAAAACGTAAATGCCTGACTTTCCTATCAAGGAGGAAATTTGGAGCAAGTTTGCCATCAGATGAAAAAATATTTCCCGCTTTCAATCGTTTCCATCTTTCAAAGGCATCCCTAATACAAATAATATTTTTGTTCCTAGCTTTCTCATGAATAAGTTGGGAATAGTAACGACGCCTTTAAGATTTGCTAAGGTCTGACATGACGTTTTGTAACTTTACCAGTGGCAGTAGCAGACGAAGATGGCGGTGCGTAACTGGCAACATGGATGTGACACACACACGGACTTTCTAATGGGTCAAATGGTGTAGGGCGGGACATCAAAATGAAAACAATAACAAGATTTCGGGGCTGTAAATCAAATTTTCAAATGAGCATATCCCGGCTGTACTACTGTTATCAGTTATAGAGGTATTCGAAAAGAACATGATTTATCAATGCCTTTTGAAATATCAGGGCCGTTTAATGATGACTTGACAGGAAATTATTACTTATGGCTCCTTTAAGTACGTTTGCTCCTAAGTCTCTAAGGGAGCAAGAAGTCCAGTAACTAGGAGGTTGCACTGTAAGATGTATTGAAATGAATAGCTGGCAAAAAATAAAATGTATTATATTATTTATTATTTCTTGCAAGTGTTGTGGCATCAGCGGTCCTTGTGCGCATCATAAAAACACATCTGTCTCATATTCGTCTGAATATAGATCAATCACTGTGTTCTAAGAAAGTGGTTTTCAACCTTTTTTCAGTGATGTACCCCCTGTGAACCTTTTTTCTAATTCAAGTACCCCCTAATCAGAGCAAATCATTTTTGGTGAAAAAAAGATTAAGTAAAATACAGCACTACGTCATCAGTTTCTGATTTATTAAATTGTGTAAGAATGCAAAATATTGCTCATTTTTAGTGGTCTTTCTTGAACTATTTAGAAAAAAGATATACAAATAACTAAAAACTTGTTGAAAAATAAACAAGTGAGTAAATTATAAATAAAGATTTCTACTCATAGAAGTAATCATCAACTTAAAGTGCCCTCTTTGGGAATTGTAATAGAGATTCATCTGGAGTCATGAACTTAATTCCAAACATTTCTTCACAAAAAAATAAATCTTTAACATCAATATTTTATGGAACATGTCCACAAAAAATCTAGCTGTCAACACTGAATATTGCATTGTTGTATTTCTTTTCACAGTTTATGAACTTATATTCATATTTTGTTGAGGTATTATTCAATAAATATATTTATAAAGGTTTTTTAAATTATTGCTATTTTTTAATAAAAATATTTATAAAGGATTTTGGAATTGATTCTATTTTTACAATATTTAAAAAAAATCTCACGTACCCCTTTGGCATACCTTCAAGTACCCCCAGTGGTACGCGTACCCCCATTTGAGAACCACTGTTCTAAGAGCGCACATCTTGTAGGTTCGCCGTACACCATTGCATATCTTAGTTGCTCTGACCAGAATGTGTTTCTATAAGTTTAGATTGGGATATGTCGTTTCTTAATGTCTTTTGTTTTCATGTTAGCATTAAAGCTCCCAAGCAGGCGCCAGTCAGTCATCCATCCATCCATCCATTTTCTACCGCTTATTCCCTCTTGGGGTCGCGGGGGGCGCTGACGCCTATCTCAGCTACAATCGGGCGGAAGGCGGCGTACACCCTGGACAAGTTGCCACCTCATCGCAGGGCCAACACAGATGGACGGACAACATTCACACTCACATTCACACACTATGGCCAATTCAGTGTTGCCAATCAACCTATCCCCAGGTGCATCTCTTTGGAAGTGGGAGGAAGCCGGAGTACCCGGAGGGAACCCACGCATTCACGGGGAGAACATGCAAACTCCACACAGAAAGATCCCGAGCCTGGGATTGAACCCAGGACTGAAGGACCTTCGTATTGTGAGGCAGACGCACTAACCCCTCTGTCAACGTGAAGCCCCCACTCAGTCATAGTTTTTTTTTTTTTTCAAAATGCAGTTATCAGTCACAGTTTGTGACTGATAACTTCACTTTGAAAAAAAAATACAGTCAGTCATAGTTTTTCAAAGTGCAGTTATCAGTCACAGTTTTTCTATCATTTTAATTTAAATTGGTAATACTAAGCGTTGGCCGTTTTACCGCGGTTATCATTAGTACTGTTTATAGTTACATTCCCAGCGCAAACAGAGAATAGGGCTTGTTATAATCAAGTTGTCTGTAAATGTCACATGATGGTTTGTCTTGTAGGAACAGTCCCCGAGCTGCTTTGCGGCGATACTTCAGTAAAAGAACCTTCTCAGATTCTTGCCTTTCTGAGGAAGCAGGTACGAGTGGATGTTGGGTGTGTGTTCCTCAACTAAAGGTGAGCAGATACTTATGATCAATTTGTGTTGTTTGTAGAGGTTTAATGCAGACTATGAGCTGAGCGCTAGACAAGGAGCCGACACCATGGCGTACATCGCTCTCCTCCAAGAGAAACTGCAACCTGCATTGGTAACACCATCTCTTTTCAATGTGTTCACTGATAAGTTGCACTAATTACCAGTTTTTTTTTTCTCCACTTCCCAGTTGCACACTTTCTGGTTGGACGCAGACAACTATGCCAATCTGACACGGCCATGGTTTGCGTCCCATTCGCCCTTCCCACTAAATTTTCTCGTCCCCAGTCATCACGCCAGCATCGCCCTCACCCGCATCCTGCTGACCAAAGGAGAGTCACCACAACGAAGAATTACAGAATTGGAAGGAAAGGTAAAAAAAGATGGCGGTTGTTTTTTTTTTTCCTTTTCTTAACTGCTCTTTGTCACTGTCAGCTCTACAGCGACGCCAAGGAATGCCTCAATCTCCTCTCCTACAGACTGGGCACAGCAAACTACTTCTTTGGCAACTTGTAAGTAAAAATGTGTCAGTTTACATTTTCAGCCACAGCAGATAATTGTAGCGACACTTTGTTTGTTCACATTTTGACTCTATCTAGAGATTAAGAAGATAGAACAATGTGGAAAACTGCCGGAAATGTTCAAAAATCCCTTCCCGGGTGTGAGTACCACAAGTCCTGGGAAGAGCCAAAATGAGGAAAATGTCAAAAATACCCACCGGGATGACACACAGGGGAAACGGGAAGAAAAAGTCTAAAACAGGCCAAAATGTAGAAAAATGTCGATAATGATCAAAATTCCCTCCCTGAGGTGTGAGTTCCACAAGTCCCGGGGAGAGCCAAATGAGAAAAATGTTAAAAATACCTCCAGGATGACACCGCAATTATGGCTGCCATCAGAGGGTCGCTTGTAACAGTGAATAATTTATGAATTTGCCTCTGGATTTCATTATTAATTATATAAATTGTTTTCGGGAGACTGTCGATTTTACAGTAAAAAAGTTACATCTACAAAAGTTTTCAGTAAAATATAGTGGTTTCTTTAATTTTTTACAACATTTTACGGTAAATGGCAAAACAGTACCACTGTTTTTTTATTCTGGCAACTTGGCTGCCAGTTTTTCTACCGTAAAAATAAATGTTCCGTCTTTCCATTAAGTAATACACCATTAAAAACAACAACCGTAGATTTTACAGTCAAAAACTGGCAGCTCAGTCAACAGAATTTTAACACAATATGCAGTAGTAATTTTTTTCAATTTACTTTAATATGCTGTAAAGAACAACGTAAAATGTATTGGCATTTTTATTAATTTGATAACTAGTTTGCTGTGAAGTTAAGTATTTTTAAATAGGCAAAAACATGTTTGGAAAGTATAATAATTTACTGTAATATTTGTTGCAATAATGGATACTATCCTGCGATGAGGTGTCGACTGGTCCAGCGTGTATGCCTTCCGCCCGATTGTATCTGAGATAGGCACCAGCGCCCCCCCGCAACCCCAAAGGGAATAAGCGGTAGAAAATGGATGGATGGATGGATACCATCAAAGTTTAAAAGGTAGGCAATTTCAAGCAGTATATATATTTTTCTGTCAAAATTATGAAAAATAATTATATTTAGTGAGAAAATATTAATTACTTTATTGACACATATCATATCCAGGTGTTTGCGGACCAGATAAAATGATGTTGCGGCCCAGATCTGGCTCCCGGGCCTTGAGTTTGACACCTGTGTTCTAGTCTGTGCTTGACGTTGTGCATTGGCTCACATGTCTCTTTACAATCAAGTGGGGGCGCTGTTCTACAACTAGCAGCTTTTCTTCCAACAGTGCTGTTAGTTTTTTCAGGTTAAAACAGCATTAAGCTATCATTTACAATACACCATACATGGTCTCCACTCATCTTCTATTATGGAAGATGGTCCTGTGCAACGTCAAATCGAGTGTGAGGGATGATATTCCTTAAAATGTGCTCATTCTAAACTTCTAGTATGATAATTTGTCATTTCCTATTTTCAACACTGCTTCCGCAATGCAACCTCTCTACGAAGTTTAGTGGAAAACATGCAGTTGAATGAAGGTATCTGATGATTTAGCAAAAAAGATATATGCTTTCATCATACCCTTAGTCAGTCCCTCCAGGGTTTTGCAATTCAAGAAATTCAACCAATCCCCGCGATTTATGTGTGACCTCGCAACTTTGTCAAATACCTGCCAACTAGTGTAATTGTCCCAATGGAAAATAGACTTATTTGTTTCTTGTGTAGACAAAGCAGGAACAGCAACATGTAACAACACATAATTGCTCAAACGGCACAATTGTGGCTCTATCACGTAGCTCAGAACTGCTTCCTGAATCTTTCCACAGGACAAATTATGCATGTAGTGCATAAACATTCACTTCCTAGTTTACATGTATTTATATATTTATTCATCCTTTATACATCCAGAGTAAGACTAGTAACAATTTTCATTTGAAATGCTAACCTAGAAAAGATGGAGAATTTACATGTTAGGGATGTTGTAACGTGTTGACAAACTCTCATCGTCTTTCATTTACTAACAAAAATTACCGCTATGACTCACTCTTAACATTTAAAAAGCCTCATAGCGTGCAGGGTTTAATGTGTTGGAACATTAAGGAATGTTAAAAATGGACCTTTCAAGCATAAAACATACACAGAGAATGTCTGCAGTTTTTGAACGTCAGACTTTCTTTCTGTAATTATTTTCTGTAATTACAGTACTTTTTGTAACTAATTATTACTATTATTAGCTACAATTAATTAAAACAGTACAGTAATTAGACAATGAGCTCTGAGTTTGGGCTTTTACTGCCATCTAGTGCCTACTTGTAAGTCTATGGTTACAAATAAAACTTAAAACGTTGATAACAAATTGTTATAATCACAAGTGAAATCATAATAGTCTCAAAATAGCAGTTTTTCCCGCAATTTTCTGAAAAATGTAGACGTTTCCAGCCACACCAATCACATAAAAATCCTGGAGGGAATGCTTAGTGTAGATAAAAGTCATAGTATTTGTTGTAAAAGTAGAAAGGTTTTATCCATCTGTAGAGGCAGTAATATCTAATGTTTTATAAAGGGCATATTGAAAGGGAACACGGTGGCTGATGTGCTAACATGTGTCTATGGTTGTAGGCCCACCAGCCTGGATGCTTTTGTCTTTGGGTTTGTGGCTCCACTCCACAAAGCCCACCTCCCCAACAGCCCCCTGCAGAGTCACCTCCGGCAGCTGGAGAACCTCATGCACTTCTGCGACAACATCCTGTCCGTCTATTTCAACCCGGCCAACCCTTGTAAGATCTGTGCACGTAAAGAGAATCATCACACTTAGGGGTTTCAGGATCAATGTTCACTGATTAGGCCAACTAACATTCTCAACTATTTCTGACACCTTTTGTTTTTCTTCATGCTTGTTGGCTTTTTAGGGGTTAGTTCATTTCTCCTGTTCCACCAAAGCTTGGTCATTTCTGTCCTTTTTTCCATGGGTGTCCATGTATTTCCAGGTCTTCCCCCATCTGTTCAGGAAACAATGGATGCCAACCTCCAGAAACTAACTCAGCTTGTAAACAAAGAGTCCAACTTGATAGAAAAGGTGCTTCTGCTTTTTTCATTTCTCTTCTTTTGACCGCACATAAATCAGGGCGGCCCGGGGGCCAAATCAGGCGTGTTCAGTTCAAAACTTGGGACAAACATTTTTGCAGAAAAATCTTAAAACACTAAAGTGCTCCTGTTGTGTAGAGGAACTTGGACCACTGTGAACACATTGTCAGGGCCCTGGAATTGACATTTTAACTTTGCTAGCAAACATAAAACACTGCAGTCCAAACTTGTGATGTACATACCTGAGGCATACCTCAAGGCTCCTGTTTCAGTCCTCTTTTTTTTGGTAATTACACATTTTTGTTTGGTTTTTGGTAATGTGATTTATGTAAGTAAGATGTTGCTGAAGCTTATTTACTTCAGATGTTTTGTTCAACTTATTTAGTTAAACTAATGGTGTTCCTCAAGCTTCCATTTTAGATCTTCTTTTTTATTGTTTGGGCTAGTGCAACCAGTGTTCATCTAAAATCCTTGTGGGAGACTCACATTTTTACAGCAGATTCTTGAAAACACTAGAGTGCTATTATAATGATGATCTTTAACTTGCTTTTTTGCTGAATGTCCTTAAAAACAGCGCTCCTGTAATTCTGATAAAATTAAAAAAATAAATAAATGTCTACTGTAGACGACGGTGGTTCTCTGGGATATACAATATAAGACTAATAAGAAGTCTGCCTCCCGCTCTTAAGCTTTCTCGGTGAATATCCCTGACATAAATACCCCCACTGGCCACAACCAGACATGGCTCTGCGGTCTAGTGATGTTTAGTGCAACAATCACAAAGTACTGTAGTTTCTGCAGTTGTCATTAATTATATTGTGCATTCATGTTGTTTGCTACTCATGTTACTAGGTCCACATGTTAATGGGGTCAAAAACCTCTTAGGTTTAGAGAGTGACGAGGGGTGCACCCTTAACTGGTTGCCCGATCAATTACAAGACACATACAGGTGAAAAAAGAAAAGAATATCGTGCAAAAGTTCATTCATTGTCAGCAATTCAACTTCAAATATGAACCTAATATGTTATATAAACTCATTACATGCAAAGTGAGATATGTCTACCTTTTATTCGTTATAATTTTAATGATCTTCGCTTACAGATTTTGAAAGCCCCAAACCAATCCCAGTTTTACAAAAATTAGGTTGAAAATGTAGACATACAAATACAATTCTAAAAACAGACCAAAATTCATTTGTAAAAAAAAAAATAATTAAAATACTTTTTTTTTTTTTTTTTAGGAATTATTATTCAATTTATAATCGTAATAAAAACAAATCGCAATTTGGATGTAAATCGATTTTTTGGAGCAAGGCTAGTATACACTACTACAGTGATTCTCAATTTGTGGTATGTGTACCACTCGTGGTTCGTGGGCTTCATCTAGTGGTACGCCAAAGAATCACCTGATTAAAGTACAGTGTTTTTTTCCCATATATGTTAAACTGCATGTAATGTTACAGTTGCAAAAAAATATTAAACTCACTTGTAATAACAAAATAAAACCTCAGCCTTGTTTTAATGAATACGTAGGCCTAGTATGCTACTGCATTTAATTTTGGTTTTATTGGTTAGTTTTTGGATAGTCAAGTTTTTCTGAGGTGGCACTTGATGAAAAACGTTTGACAACCACTGGACTACTAAATACAGTACATCCGGAAAGTAATCACACCGCTTCACTTTTTCCACTGAAAAACTTAATTTTTTTATTTTGCAAATGTATTATATATATAAAAAATCACATGTATCTAAGTATTCACAGCATTTGCTCAATACTTTGTTGGTGCACTTTTGTCAGCAACTTACAGCTTCAAGTCTTTTTTAATATGATGCCACAAGCTTGGCACTTCTATCGTTGGGCAGTTTCAACCATTCTTCTTTGCAGCACCTTTCAAGCTTCAGAAGGCGTTGGTTTTTCTACATGATGTCTCTGTACATTGCTTTGTTCAGCTTTCCCTCTATCCTGACTAGTTTCCCAGTTCCTTCCGCTAAAAAAACATCCAATACCAGGGATAGTATTGGCCTGTTGATGAGCGGTGCCTGGTTTCCTCCAAACATGATGTGTGGCATTCACACAAAATAGTTGCATATTTGTCTCATTAGACCAGGGAATTTAGTTTCTCATGGTCTGGGAGTCTCTCAGGTGCATTTTAGCAAACTTTTTGCTCAGAAATTACTTCCGTCCGATCACTCTACCATACTGGCCTGATTGGTGGATTGCTGCATGGATGGTTGTTCTACAGGAAGGTTCACCTTTCTCCACAAAGGAATGCTGCAGCTCTGACAGAGTGACTATCGGGTTCTTGGTCACCTCTCTGACTAGGCTAAGATGAATGCATCAATGTACAGAGACATCCTGGATGAAAAACAAGACTTCCTATTCAATCTGATAGAGCTTAAGTGGTGCTGCAAAGATAAATGGGCAAACCAAGCCATTGATTGGTGTGCCAAGTGTGTGACATCGTATTGTAGAAGACATTAAAGTATTGAGCTGAGGCTGAATCCTTCGTACATTTGATTTTTTTTTTTTTTTACTTTTAATAAATTCGCAAATTTTTTTTTTTTTAAACTTTTCTTATTGTTGTTATGGGGTACTGTCTGTAGAATTTTGAGGACAAAAATGTATGTATTTCATCTATCAAAATAAGGCTGTAACATAAAATTTGGAGAAATTGAATTGCTGTGAATATTTTCCGGATACACTGTATCACTGTCTTGTTTATTTCTCTTTGGAAAAAAACCCAGTCATAGATTTTAATTGATTGTGAACAATGGAAAAAAAATCTAAGACACCAGATTTAAGTGCAAGACAGCCCTTGTGTCAACAACACTGTGGACACTTCCTGAATATTAAAAATTCACACATTGTTTGTCAGTTGCTGTCTTTAAACTCATATTGAGCTTGGAAAACGTAAAAAAAATTATAAAAGGCACACAACTTAGCACAGCAGCTAACAACAGCACCGCGCCGCTGACTGACTGAGCATCAAAGGTCGAGTAGCTCGTCCACAATGGATGTGCTGCCGATGATTTTTCAACGGATGGGTGAAACGTTCGTACGCTAAGACAAGGCTCGTACACCAAAGCATGATTTTATTCCGTCTGTGGTTCGTAAATCGAAACGATTGTACAGTGAGGGATTTCTACTGTAAACACACACACACACACTGTATGGATTTTGGATAACACCTGTTTGCGTGACATCCCCAACTTTTAGCACATTTATTACAGTACTTTTCATCATCTTAACATGCTTGTTTGAACCAACTTTTTTCTCTCTTTGTGTGTGAAACTTGAAGGAGGAAGTGGTTTTGGACATGACCTCTAATATATCCCTTCTTTCCGCACAGATGGATGACAACCTGCGCAGCAGCCCTCAGCACAAACCTCACCGGCCGGAGCCCAAACCCAGTCCGATCATGGAAAAAAGATCGACACCTGCATAACCTCTGACCTCTGACACCCCCCTCCCCTACCCCAATAAACCTGCCTTACGAACAAAGAAGCGAAGCCCGCCTCGGGAGGTGCAAAGGTACAACTCCCAATCCAACTTAATGACCGCCATCAACGCGAGGCACCACGTAACTGTCCAAAATGAGAAGCCTTGTTTGAAGGTAATGATGATGGCTTTCAAAGATGTCAATTTGGAAAAAGAGCGCAGCGTAAGCTCCCTTTTTAAAAGGCTGCACGCACGATGGCGGTTAATGATGGAATGGAATTATTATGAACGAATGCTCATAGAGAAAGACAGAGAATGTTGAGAAGGAAATGAAAAGTGCTGCAAGGGAAAGAAAGTGGTGCTACTTGAGACTTTTTAGTTTAGCTAATTTTTCAAAAGGGAATGTCACCCCTTTCCTTTCTTTGACCTCACACTAAAACTTCACCTTGCGTTGCACAAAGGCTTTAGTTGTTTAAAAATGTATTACACTATTATTTATTTGTAACTGAAGTTATGCATGCAACCCTGTTGAAAAGCTTGTACAGTTGTAAATAGAGTATTTAGAGTATATGAATAATGCTATGTGCTCATAAAGGGCTCAAGAGAGCGTTTGCTTGCTACACTGTGGGGATAAAAAGGGCCTTCCTTATTCACTGTATAAACATCACTGTATGCGTGAGTGTGAGTGTGAGTGTGAGTGTGAGTGTGAGTGTGAGTGTGAGTGTGAGTGTGAGTGCGTGTGTGTGTGTGTGTGTGTGTGTGTGTGTGTGTGTGTGTGTGTGTGTGTGTGTGTGTGTGTGTGTGTGTGTGTAGGGTTGCACAAGTAATCCAATGTTAATGCCACGATTAAAGGAGGTCGATCGTCGCAGGGTTAACATTTAAAAAGCAGGCTGCGGTGCATACCAAATCAAGCACTTTTGCAGCTGCTTAGGCAGAAAAGCAACAGCAGCTTGTCTTGAAGACCCTGTGAAGCGGCCCACGCCAGAGGCCATTGTGAATGAGCACAGAGCTCTATGACCATGCAGACCACCTCACCAGCCGGTTTTAACAAACCTTTCTGGGCCTTGATTTATGAGAGCAACTTTTTCCACTGAGAGCTACAGACTGACATATTAAAGGATGCACAGGACATAATGGTAGTTTTCACCCCAAAACCAGTACAATATGCAGATTATTTTCAAAGAACTAGAAAGTGCAATTTTGGTAGAGATTGTGAGAATGCTCAAGAGCTAAAGCCGAACTAATATGCTAACAGTTAGCACGCTGGCATTATATAGTTTAATAAAAAATGTAAGCAAAATGAGCTAAAAAAAAAAAGGGAAAAATCTAGCTGGCTAACCATACTGTGCCAACAATAGCATATATTACATTTAGCATCAGTGAAATACCAAAATGTATGACACTGAGGTATACCTGCTATATTAGCTAAAAAAGTAGAATGCTATTGTTGACATGCTAAAATGCTAACTGTTACATGCGTCAAGAACCAAGAGTCGTTACTCTGAGGTGTGTACCAGAATGATGTATTTCAAATGCTAGCCTGCTCATGTTAGCATGCATCAAGTGCCAGAAATATAACTGAGGTATGTGCCCACAAAATTAGTTAAGAAAAAATACTAACGTTAGCATGCTAACGGGTATCATTTGTCAAGTAACAACATATTTGATGCTTAGGTATATACCTGCAAAATTAGCAAAAAAGCTAGCTTGCTAATTTCAGAATGCTAACAATTGTGCAGCTGGCCGTTAAAAAATTAGCTACGGCCCGCACTCAGCACAAGAGTCTTAACTTGACGTGTGTTAAAGACTGCACTGCTGTTATTAGACGACAACAGGAGTGGACGCTAGGAGTTGCGCTAGAAGGACTGACGTGCTATAAATAGAGTCTGGTGAAACTTTTCTGTCGAGTGCGAACACCGGCCAGACGTGGACCTTTTTGGAATGTATGCATGCCCTGCATCTGCACATGTGTATGAATCGAGGGAATGCGAAAATGTAATATTGCGCATTGAAGAACTCTTTCAGACCTACAATCAACACACTAAATAATGTTATCTTTTTATATATTGTCATATAATTGACATGTTTCACACTGCAAACAATCAAATGTATGATTAGGTCAACAGGGTTGTCCATTTGGTACAATGACTTTTTTATGGCTTTGAAAAAAAATACATCGTTAATGTATAATAGTAAGTAATGTATTGGAATCATGTAATGGAAAATGATTAAATATGAATACTAATTATGAAAAAAAAAAAAATGTGTCTTTAGGTTAATGGATACTGTTTATTTAGCCTTTTTATTAGACTAGTTCATCACAAATGACACATTTTCACGTCCACACTTTTAATGAACGGGATTTTAATATTGCTAGAAATAACTAATTATTGCAGCCCTGTGTGTGTGCGTGCGTGTGTGCGTGCGCTTAATTGCCTCCTCATGACCTATAAGCCTGTGTCTTTATGCGTGTCATCATTGTTAGCGTTTTGCCGTGCCTGCAATAGTCTCCTGCTTTTCATTTCACTCTACTTTTTATTTCATATTTAGTTGTTAACATGGGTATTGGACCTTATGGCAATGTCACGACCTTTCTGTTTCAGTCTGTGTGCAGTAATATATTTAACTTTCACCAGAGATACATTCCATTCTTTTAAAGCAACATTCTAAAACGCACATATATGTATATATATATATATATATATATAGATATTTATATATATATATATATAGATAGCTATCTAGATATGTATATATATTTATATATAGTTACAGGTCTATGAGAGACAGAGATCTTCCTTGTTTGAAGTGACCAAATACTTATTTTCCACCATAATTTACAAATAAATTCTTTAAAATTCCTACAATGTGAATTCCTGGATTTTTTTTTTCACATTCTGTCTCCCACAGTTGAAGTGTACCTGTGATGAAAATTACAGAAATCTGTCACCAATGCAATGCATCTGTGACCAAATGGGAAAGAAAGTATTTTAAAGGTTCAATAAATCATTAAAAAAATATTACATGAAAAAAAGGGGTTGTCTTATATTCGGGTAAATATTGTGTGAGTGTGTGTACATATATATGTACATATACGTATGTATATATATATATATATATATATATATATATGTATATACATATGTATACGTACAGTATATACATATGTATATGTACATATATATGAACACACACTCACACAATATTTACCCGAATATAAGACAACCCCTTTTTTTCCATGTAGTATTTTTTTTATGATTTATTGAACCTTTAAAATACTTTCTTTCCCATTTGGTCACAGATGCATATATATATATATACACACACACACACATTATATATATATATATATATATATATATATATATATATATATATATATATGTATATATATATATATGTATATATATATGTATATATATATATATATATATATATGTATATATATATGTATATATATATGTATATATATATATGTATATATATATGTATATATATATATGTATATATATATATATATATATGTATATATATGTATATATATATATATGTGTGTGTGTGTATATATATATATGTATATACATATGTATATGTACAGTATATGTATATGTACACACACTCACACAATATTTACCCGAATATAAGACAACCCCTCTTTTTCATGTAGTATTTTTTTAATGATTTATTGAACCTTTAAAATACTTTCTTTCCCATTTGGTCACAGATGTATTGCATTGGTGTACGCGAGTTATGGTAAGAAAAGCTCTGATGATTTACATGAATTTATCTCTGGTATATAAAATGTTCTTGTCGTTAGGCTTTTCTTTTTAATAGGGAATCATCGTGTCTTGGGGTGTGACTGTTCAGGCACAAAGATTCCATATGATTCTGACTTCTGGGGCGATTTGATTCAAAATCGATTCTGGATTCAAAACAATTCTCGCAATGTATTATTTAGTGTAATTATTTTAATGAAGCTTTTTCAAAGCAGGTTACAGGTTAGAAAAGTTTCTTCTGGTTGCCAGGAGATTGTCTAAAAAATGTATTTAAAATGGATTCTTACAAAAAAAATCAATTTAGAATGGGGAAATTGCAATTTTAATTTTTTTTTGTGTGTGCAGGATCATATGCTGGCTTGTGCCTTCATCACTTGCATTATTTGTATTTAAAGTGTTGCTGTTTGTATTGCACTTTGAATGGAAGGGATCAACTCTTGAATAAAAGACATATATGGTGACCATGTGAGCGTTTACTATGCCCGATTCCTTTCTCTGCACACTTTCTCTCTTCGGTTGGCCGGGTTTCACTTCTCTGATATTGTGATCGTCTGTTTACTTGTTTGCAGCACAGAGCGCTCTTTGTTTGCTTTTGGCCTTTGGCTATGGAAAAATGAGACTAATTAGGAGGAAATGATGCCAGGCTCGACATCAGATAGTGTCCCAGTTATTGTTGACATGAGGGACTCATGCTGGGACTTGGCTGCCTGTGTAGTTGCTTTGCAAACATAACATCAAAACAAAGGCATAGGTTATAATAATTGTTCTATATTGTGTGCTAAACGTCGCTCCAGTCGTATTTAAGGTAAAGGAAAAATAGGCCTTATTTGAGGAGATGAACATTTTTATGTGTCTATATGGCCTGTTTATGTACTAAAAAAAGAATGATGGTTCAATGTGGCCATCTAGTGGTGAGTGTGGGTAATCAAAACTTCCCTTTTGAATAAATAAAAAATAATCACGTTAAGTCAGTCTGTTTTCAGGAAAGAAAGAAATACATATAAATGAAAACAGGAACAAAAACAAAGTTGTTTACAAAAAGGCATATTCACAATATGAAAGTGCTGCATTAGGCTTCAGTGACAAACTAGATTTACAAGGGTTTAAGGTAAATTTGTTATGGTAGAAAACGTCATTAAAATATACAGCAAACAAGATCAAATATTATAACGACTCCCTTAAATCACTCCTTTTCAGCCCAGTTGTTATTCCTAATGTGATATTTTAACGTGTTTGTTTTTTCTTGTCAGAATGAAAAATTAGCCCGAGTCTTTGGCAAAGTCGGGCACTTCCGGCACCATGCTGACCTCCAGACAACCCGGCGTGTCCAAGGTCAGAGCAGGGTGACAGGGGCGGCTGAAGTGGTGCCTGAAGGACCCCAACATCTGACCCGTCTGGGTGTTGTAGAAAGACAGGCGTCCGTGCCGGTAGTCCAGCAGGGTGCCCACCCGCTCGGCCGCTGCCACCACATGGACGCTGGCCTGTGGGGAACCGTGGAGAAGGTCGTACCTGCAACTGCAGGAATTATGAACTCTCGTTATGGGAGTTTACTGTATTATGTTGAGGTACACATGACAAGCACACATCAAGTAGTGTAAGGTTTGATAAAATGCAACATTTACAGGTGGTGCTTTGCGATGTACACTTGTATCGTTTCAGTGAAACCAGCTAAAAAAAAAAGTTGACTCGCGAATATTAGCATGCTAACAGTTAACATATATCAAGTACAAAGTTATGAATGAAGCGAACGCCTGTAAAATTATCAAACAGATTAAAAAAAAGGTGACATGCTAACAGTTACCATGTGTTAAGTAACAAGTTTTATGACTGAGGTGTGGGCCTGTAAAATTAGCTAAAAAAGTTAGCATGCTAACAGTTACCATGTGTTAAGTACCAAGTTACTTGACTATGAGGTGTGCGCCTGTAAAATTAGCTTTAACAAAAAATAGTTAGCATACTAACAGTTACCATGTGTTAAGTACCGAGTTATATGACTAAGGTATATGCTTGTAAAATTAACTAAAAATGTTTTTAGCATGCTAACAGTTACCATGTGTTAAAGGCCCACTGAAGTTAGATTTTCTTATTTAAACGGCAATAGCCAGGTCCATTCTATGTGTCATACTTGATCATTTTGCGGTATTGCCATATTTTTGCTGAAAGGATTTAGTAGAGAACGTCGACGATAAAGTTTGCAACTTTTGGTCGCTAATAAAAAAAGCCCTGCCTTTACTGGAAGTATGTGCGCATGACGTCACGAGTTGCAGGGCTCCACACATATTCACATTGTTTATAATGGGAGCCACCAGCAGTAAGAGCAATTCGGACCGAGGAAGCGACAATTTCCCCTTTATTTTGAGCGAAGATGAAAGATTTGTGAATTAGGATATTGATAGGGAAGGAATAGAAAAAAAAAAAGAGTGACGGCTCCGGGCGGCGGCAGTGGGAGCGTTTCAGATGTAATTAGACACATTTACTAGGATAATTCTGGAAGATCCCTTATCTACTTATTGTTTTAATAGTGTTTTTTGAGATTTTAAAGATTGTAAAGACATACCTCGAGGTCGGATGGCTGTGGTGAACACGCAGTGTCTCAGAGAGAAGCCGAGGAGCCAAGCTCACAGCTGCCTTTTTGACAGCTGCTGCAGGACGACGAATAATCCACTGATGTCTCCGGTAAGATACATATCATAATTTCCCCATCCAAAAACATGCTGGTTGACGTAGAGAAAACATGTTCGCTTGACTGCTCTGCTTCACAACAAACAAAGAAACACCGGCTGTGTCTCATTGCTAAAGACAGCTGCAATCCACCGCTTTCCACCAACATCATTGTTCTTTATAGTCTCCATTATTAAATGAACAAATTGCAAAAGATTCAGCAACACAGATGTCCAAAATACTGTGCAATTATGCGGTTAAAGCAGACGACTTTTAGCTGCGAGTGGTGCTGCTGCTAATATTTCCTGACAGTCCATGACGTCACGCGTACGCATCATTAGGCGACGTTTTCAACAAGAAACTCGCGGGAAATTTAAAATTGCAATTTAGTAAACTAAAAAGGCCGTATTGGCATGTGTTGCAATGTTAATATTTCATCATTGATATATAAACTATCAGACTGCGTGGTCGGTAGTAGTGGGTTTCATTAGGCCTTTAAGTACCAAGTTATAAGACTCTGAGGTGTGCGCCTCTAAAATTAGCTAAATAAAAAGTTTGAATAATAGCATGCCAACAGCATGTTCTAAGTACCAAGATATATGACTAAGATGTATGGTTGTAAAATTATCTTAAAAAAAAACAAAAACGAGAGCATGCTAAAAGTTACCATGTGTTGAGTACCAAGTTATATGACTAAGGAGTGTATGCTTGTAAAATGTGTTTAAAAAAAGTTAGCATGCTAACAGTTACCATGTGTTAAGAACCAACTTATATTACTAAGGTGTATGCTTGTAAAATTAGTTACAAAGTTAACATAATAGTACGCTAACAGTATGTGTTAAGTGCCAAGTTATATGACCAAGGTGTACACCTGTAAAATAGGCTAAAAAAAGTTAGCATGCTGACAGTTACCATGTGTTAAGTACCAAGATACCTGTATATGACGAAGACGTATGGTTGTAAAATTATGTAAAAAAAAAAAAAAAAAAAAGAGCATGCTAACAGTTACCATGTGTTAAGTAACAAGTTATATGACTAAGGTGTATGCCTGTAAAATTAGTTTAAAAAAAAAGTTAGCATGCTAACAGTTACCATTTGTTAAGAACCAAGTTATATATCACTGGTGTGCGCCTGTAAAATTAGTAAGGCTTTTTTAGTAACGACCAAAAGTTGCAAACTTTATCGTTTATCCTTTCAGCAAAAATATGGCAATATCGAAAAAATGATCAAGTATGACACATAAAATGGACCTGCTGTCCCCGTTTAAATGAGAAAATCTCATTTCAGTTGGCCTTTAAAATGTGTCAATGAATTTTGGTTGAATTAATAAATGTGTCAATTTAATTAATGTAAAAGTACTCTACTTGTATTGATTGAATAATCGTATTTCATTATTTCACAATTTGATTAATTATTTTAACATTCAGTGACGTATTTCATGATTTATTTAATTATTTCATTAACTTGTGCGTGTCGGCACTTCGGGAATAAATTGTATCTGTCAAACTCAGTGGGCGGGGCTAACACTTGATTGGTTACGCAGCACTTTGCCTGAATCGCTGCTACATGTTTAGGATCATGTATTTAATTGTAAAATAACAAATATTGAAATTATTAAGTAAATTCTGTGAAATGTAATCACATATGTATGTATTTAGTTACCATTTTATTTAATGGCACATTTAGGTAAATATCTAAAGGGTGTACCCCGCCTTCCGCCCGATTGTTGCTGAGATAGGCACCAGTGCCCCCCGCGACCCCAAAGGGAATAAGCGGTAGAAAATGGATGGATGGATGGATGACTCTAAAGATGTATTTTTTTATTTAATTTTGTCCCATTTGACCCCCACTGGTGTAACAAATATCATGCAGTTTTTTTCCTTTTTTCAAAACACATTTAGTATTTTTTTTTTTTTTAAACATGTTCTAAATAATTGTTAAGTATTATTTTTTACCTACCCAGTTGGTGACGGGATGCAATGTAAACACCATGACTGGTTGTCTTCCCCCAGGGAGAACTTCCTGTGTGTGTGGCTGTAGGCAACTCCAAGTCTGTAAGCGGCACATCCTGACACTGTCGTCTCCCAGTAGTGACGCCCTCTCGCCGGTAACAGCTCGCCTAAGATGGACGGCGGCCTGGAAAAGAGCCATCACGGACAAGGAATAAAGGGAAAAGTTTGTACAGGTGAGTACAAGGGGACCAAGTCTGACCAGCCGCTGGCTAAATAGCAGCTTTGTCAAAAAGTAGGCTTCGCTACACATACTGGGAGCTGTAAATTTAATTTATTTTGCGTTTCTTTAGCGAACAAGCTAAGCTGGCATGATGTTACCTTGATGTATGTGATATATGACGTCTATTACAGTGGGGCAAAAAAGTATTTAGTCAGCCACCGACTGTGCAAGTTCTCCCACTTAAAATGATGACAGAGGTCTGTAATTTTCATCATAGGTACACTTCAACTGTGAGAGACAGAATGTGGAAAAAAAATCCAGGAATTCACATTGTAGGAATTTTAAAGAATTTACTTGTAAATTATGGTGGAAAATAAGTATTTGGTCAACCATTCAAAGCTCTC
Source organism: Nerophis ophidion (assembly GCF_033978795.1). NCBI lineage: Eukaryota > Metazoa > Chordata > Actinopteri > Syngnathiformes > Syngnathidae > Nerophis > Nerophis ophidion. Next base: position 51,146,162 of record NC_084617.1, on the reverse strand, counting down.
ACTGATGGAAGGAGGTTTTGGCTCAAAATGTCACGTTACATGGCCCCATTCATTCTTTCCTTAACACGGATCAATCGTCCTGTCCCCTTAGCAAAAAAAAAAAAATCCAAAGCATGATCTTTCCACCCCCATGCTTCACAGTAGGTGTGGTGTTCTTGGGATGCAACTCAGTATTCTTCTTCCTTCAAACACGACGAGTTGAGTTTATACCAAAAAGTTCTATTTTGGTTTCATCTGACCACATGACATTCTCCCAATCCTCTGCTGTATCATCCATGTATCCATTTTGGTATAAACTCAACTCACATTCTGTCTCTCAGTTGAAGTGTACCTACGATGAAAATTACAGACCTCTGTCATCATTTTAAGTGGGAGAACTTGCACAATCGGTGGCTGACTAAATACTTGTTTGCCCCACTGTATGTTGGATATGTGTGAAGTTACGGGGTAGATGAAAAATACAACGTGGATAAAGTACACTTAGTGGCGACACACTTGGCTAGATAAACACATAGCATGTGAGCATTGAAGTTACATACAAACAAAATAACGGTTTCCTACTTGGGCTTACTAAAAGCATATTTAAACAGCCTTAATTCCACCTTTTCAATATACTAGTGTGGGACCTTAAAATGTGTTTAAATAGTGACCTTCAAAAGTAAAATACATTTGTTCCTTAGGGCTGTGGTTATCAACCTTTTTTCAGTGATGTACCTCTATGAACAATTTTTTAATTCAAGTACCGCCTAATCAGAGCAAAGCATTTTTGGTTGAAAAAAAGAGATAAAGAAGTAAAATACAGCACAATGTCATCAGTTTCTGATTTATTAAATTTTTTAACTGTGCAAAATATTGCTCATTTGTTGTGTTCTTTCTTGAACTATTTGGAAAAAAATATATACAAATAACTAAAAACTTGTTGAAAAATAAACAAGTGATTCAATTATAAATAAAGATTTCTACACATAAAAACAATCATCAACTTAAAGTGCCCTCTTTGGGGATTGTAATAGAGATCCATCTGGATTCATGAACTTAATTCTAAACATTTATTCACAAAAAAATAAATCTTTAACATCAATATTTATGGAACATGTCCACAAAAAATCTAGCTGTCAACACTGAATATTGCATTGTTGCATTTCTTTTCACAGTTTATGAACTTACATTCATATTTTGTTGAAGTATTAATTAATAAATATATTTATAAAGGATTGTTGAATTGTTGCTATTTTTAGAATATTATAAAAAAATCTCACGTACCCCTTGGCAAACATTCACATACCCCCAGGGGTACGTGTACCCCCATTTGAGAACCACTGCCCTAGGGAATAGGTCAACAGTAATTAAAATAAAATAGAGCAGGTAAAGGAATTTAAATATTTGGGTGTAATTTTGAAGCCTAAGTTAAAATTTGATGACTATAATATAAAAACGACTCAGACCATCTGTCCATCCATCCATCCATCCATTTTGTACCGCTTATTCCCTTGGGGGTCGCTGGAGCCTATCTCAGCTACAATCAGGCGGAAGGCGGGGTACACCCTGGACAAGTCGCCACCTCATCGCAGGGCCAACACAGATAGACGGACAACATTCACACTCACATTCACACACTAGGGCCAATGTAGTGTTGCCAATCAACCTATCCCCAGGTGCATGTCTTTGGAAGTGGGAGGAAGCCGGAGTACCCGGAGGGAACCCACGCAGTCACGGGGAGAACATGCAAACTCCCCACAGAAAGATCCCGAGCCTGGGATTGAACCCAGCTCTACTCAGGACCTTCGTATTGTGAGGCAGACGCACTAACATAATGGAAAGAAAAGGTGATGTAACACAGTGGTGAACATGCCCTTTCCCAACTACTTTGGCACGTGCTGCAGCCATGAAATTCTAAGTTAATTATTATTTGCAAAAAAATTATAAAGTTTATGAGTTTGAACATCAAATATCTTGTCTTTGTAATGCATTCAGTTGAATATGGGTTGAAAATGATTTGCAAATCATTGTATTCCGTTTATATTTACATCGAACACAATTTCCCAACTCATATGGAAACGGGGTTTGTAAATAATTAAAAAAGTGAAAAAAAACATTGGGGTGGGGTTTCAAAATAATATTTTGCTAAAGGGTATCAAACTCACTGTTTTTCTGTAGGTGGCATGTGTTTATATGCATCTTGTGAGAAGCAGACAGTGCTGTGGTCCTCTGACAGCTCCAGAGCAGGATGAGCTAAAGCTCTCAGCAGACGAAACCTCGTTCCTGAAAACAGTCACACTGTTAAATACACTCCTAGGACATTTTATTAGGCACACCTGCACACCATCGAAAGAGCTAGTAGAGCTCTGTAAATATGAACAAATTACAAATACAACCATTATAAAAAATGTATCACTTCCGATCCGATACGAAACCTTAAGTATTGGCCGATACCAATGTTAACCCGATACGATATCATCATACATCATAGCACTTGCAGTAATTATTCTGAAGTTTGGAATATTACAAAAGGCCAGATCAAACAGAAAACAACGGCAGGTATAAAACACACTAACCTTTTTATTATAAACTATCTGGAATGGACTTATGCTGTCTTTATAATTAAAAGTGGAGTGGTAATTTGTTTTTGGTGATACCCGACTCATTAAGTTAAGCTCATGATGCAGTAAATTGAATGATGCGGACACGTTTGTTACCAGGATTATTTGATACTTATTTATGCCTGGGATTGTGCTGACATTTTTAATTTACCTTTGGCGGTTAATAAAGTATTTCTGATTCTGATTCTGATGTTGACAAATGTGCTGTGTAGACTGCAATATTTTTCAATGAAAGATACATATTACATATGTCTCGCTTGTTTGCTTAGCTGTTGTGTAGCTGCTAGCTCCTGGTAGCCTAGAGCCTACCATGTTTACCTTTAGTAAATGACTTGACTAAAATGTGTAATTATCGGAGGACATTTAGAAGTGAACTGGCGGTCCAGCTTTGGGCGAGTAAACACTTGTATTGAAGATTTTAAATCAGAATAGCACATGTGTTTTTGCTGATACCCGACCGATATCCAATATCAAAATATGTGCTGTGTGACATTTTTTGGAAACCTTTGGTAGAAATGAGAGCAGCCTCGCTCTGTTCGCTGGCTCCAGCTTCATTCACAGCCTTGATGTAAAACAAATAATTCTCATGGGGCTGCAGCATAACTTGGTGTTTACAGCCTTTAATGCCTGAGATGGATCTAGAAGATGCAGAGACAGTGAAATAGCATAGGGTTACTGTGCAATGACTGATGTCTTTGGTGAATAACGCAAGCTAACGAGGCCCACCTTAGCCCGTCACCTTCCATCTGGTACTGGCGGCAGTACTCCAAGGTGTAAGTCAGTCCTGCACTCTGCTTAGCTGGACTCCATCTCAGCTTGGCCCAGTCCCACATGACGGTGCAGCGCTCGCTATCTATTGCCGGCACCGATGGAGCTGAAAAGCCATCCTGGTATTCAATGCATGCTTTCAAGATGGATCAAGCAGTGTGATTATCTTGTTTTATGCGTGCACTGACCTGTGCTGAAGAGCAGCCTCTCGCTGGGCAGAGAGCAGCCCGTGTAGTTGACAGCCATCACCCACACTTTGTAGGACTTATCAGGCTCCAGCTCCTCCAGGACGCAGTAACTCTCCTTCACCGTCACACGGTACTCCTCTGACACAGCTGGGGTCAACACAGCTACACTTCAACTTTGAAGGCTTGGTTATAAGCAAATATGATGTGTTGTTTATGATTATGGAGTACTGTATCTATCTACCCTAAGGCTGCAACCGTTGGTTGACATAATCGACAAAGATGTGTTATTGTTGACAAGTCGCTTAATAACATTTTAATTTATAGGGTTGTTCATGTTTACACTTTTATTCCTTGAGGTAAATTTTATTTTTTTATTTTCACTTTCCTTTATTTAACCAGGTAAAAACTCATTCACATTAAAGTTTCTTTTGCAAGATTGACTTATTAGAGCTAAATAACCCTAAATAACAGTAATGGATAAAAATACCTTTTTCACAGAAAGTTGTGTTTACAGGACATATTGCACTTGAAGTACTGTATAATTATTAATGTTGTATACTTATATATATGTACTTTGTGTAATAAAGAAAAAACATATTTGAATTTGTTATAATGAAACTGAATTTGTTATAATGGGCTTTATAAAAGAGTTAAATCATTTTGGTGCTGAACAAAGTATTTCACCTATGAATTTCAATTCCTATTATTCTGAATCGATTCAGAATTTTCAAAAAAGAATTCAAAAATATTGTTAAAAAATGTAAGTGCAAACATACTGTATATATATATTGTAGCGTCCCGGAAGAGTTTGTGTCGCAAGGGGTTCTGGGTATTTGTGTTGTTGTGTTTCTGTTGCTTTGCGGTGCTGATGTTCTCCCGAAATGCATTTGTTGTTCTTGTTTGGTGTGATTCACAGTGGGGTGCATGTTTGTGACAGTTTTGGTGTTATTTATGCGGCCACCATAAGTGTGACCTGTGGGGCTGTTGACTAAGTACGCATTGCTTTCACTTGTGTGTGTGTGTTCAAAATTAACATGATCATTAATGCTGGTAATGATCTTACAACGTGTCAGCAATTCTTGATGTCTTTGAGTAGAGACTTTTAAAGAATCCTGTCCAACGCTACATTGGTGTCAGAAGTGGGATGGCTTTCTCAGAAAAACTTGAGGATCCCATCAAATGCCTGGAGAATGCACTTCCGAATGAAGATCAACTACTTCACCACAAGGAAGAGGGAAGGAACAAGCGCCGCCCTGGTGGATTGGAGGCTCCACTACTTCAGCGCCAAGTAAGGGAGTGGAACTTGCGCCGCCCTGGTGGACTGGAGGCCCATCTACTTGGAGGAAGAATGGAAGCTCAATCTGATGGGACAAGAGTGGAAGTGCAACCGGATGGAGGAAGTGCGCCTCGTGTGGGAAGGAGTGCCAGGCGAAGAAGTGCCTCTCCTGTGCGGATGGTGGACACAAATTCCCTGCGAGACGACTACAGGCCAAGCATCGCCACACCAAAGCTTCCTCACTATAGTGGAGAAGGCTCTATTGAATCCTTCCTCCTTCAGGTCCAGCTAGCAGCACGTTTAAATGGCTGGTCTGATGTGGCAACCGCAGGGCATGTGGCGCTGTCCCAGGAAGGCCCAGCCCTACAGTGTTTGGTCGATTTACAAGAGGAGGAATTGGCTGATTGGCATGCCATGCGCGAGGCTCTTCAACGACGTTACGGGCGACCAATCCATGCAGACGAAGCACGAGAGCAGCTGTACAAGCGGCGACGCCTTTTGGGAGAAAGTCTCGGAGCTTATGCTGCGGACCTTCGCCGTCTGGTGCGAAGGGGCCACCCAGCGTTTCCAGAAGTATTACAAGAAGAGCTCACCGTGCAAGCTTTTGTCCGTGGTCTACAGCCTGAACGACTTCGAGAACACCTCAGACTGTTTGCTAAACACTCTCTCTCTGCCGCATTGATTGAAGCCGAACGTGTGGAGCACGTCCTGTGTCCAGATGGCCGCCGTGATGTTCCGCGAGTCCGCCAGGCTGGATGTCACGAGACAGAACGAGAGGGAGCCGACCAAGTGACTGCAACGCTACGGCTACGCTCCTCCCGGAGGAGGCAGACCGAAATGAACTGTTACCGCTGCGGTGTCCCTGGCCACATTGCCAGACACTGTCCAGCCCCTTCCCCCATTGATGTTGCTGCTGAGGTGTCGTCAAACTAGAGAGGGGTGTCAGTGTCGGGGAACTGACACCCGGGATGGTTTCTACTGTACCCGAGGGTGACGCACAACGCCTGGGCCGCCTGGGCAGGGCCCGGGGGCTATACCTGGAATGTGAGCTTGATGGAACGGTCTGCAGAGCCCTGGTTGACACGGGGTCCACTATCTCCATCATCCGGCCGGGTGTCCTTCCCCACTTGCAGCACAGCTTGCCACCAGGCTGGACAATCACCAACACCCAAATTACAACAGTCACAGGAAGCAAGGCCGCCATGCTGGGCCAAGGGACAGTGTGCATTAAGGTGGCGGACCAAGAGAGACGACACCCATTCTGGCTGGCTGACATTCAGGACCCCTGCATTGTTGGACTTGACCTGTTGGAGATGTGGGGAGCCGTGGTCGATGTATCTAGGGCCATGCTTCATCTTGGTGAGAAAACAATTGCCCTTCAGGGGACTGATGAGCCCGGCGCCTGCAGAGTGACAGCTCCCACAGAGCCATCCCCTGCTACGGCCTTCATGGTGGACCAGGAGAAGTCTCAGCCTAACCCTTCTACTAATAGGCCGACTACTAAAGAGACTCAGCAAGCTATTGCAGAACTGTTAGAGCGAAGCAGTCAAGGCCTGGATACCAATCAACAGGACCGACTGAAAAGCTTACTAAATGCCTTCCAGGACATTTTTGCAGCGAAAGATGAAGACTGCACGCACACCAGTCTCGTACTCCACGACATCGACACAGGAGACGCACGACCAATCCGGCTTCACCCACGCCGTCTGCCTCTTGCCAAACGAGTGGCTGCCCAGGAGAAAATTGAGGAGATGCGCCAGGCGGGGGTCATCGAGCCCTCCAGTAGTCCATGGGCAGCACCCGCAGTTCTGGTCAAGAAGAAGGACGGCTCGTGGCGGTTCTGTGTCGACTACAGACGGCTCAACGATGTAACCCGCAAGGATTCCTACCCGTTGCCGCGCATAGATGATGCATTGGACTACATAACTGGCTCCTCCTGGTTCAGCTCCCTGGATCTCCGAAGCGGCAATTGGCAGGTGGAGTTGGCTGCCGAAGCTCGACCAAAGACAGCATTCACGATAGGTCAAGGACTCTGGCAGTTCAAGGTGATGCCATTTGGGCTTTGCAACGCACCCGCCACTTTTGAGCGGTTGATGGAGAGAGTGCTGGCATCCATCCCCCGTGATCGCTGTGTGGTATAGATACCTGGATGACCTCCTGGTGCATGCTGCAGGATTTAAGGGGGCTCTACAGAACCTCCAGCATGTGTTCCAAGCCATTCGTCAGGCTGGGCTGCGATTGAACCCCAAAAAGTGCCATTTGCTTCGGCGTGAAGTTTCCTTCCTGGGGCATGTCGTTAGTGGACAAGGTGTTGCCACTGATCCAGCCAAGGTTGCTACTGTCCGTGACTGGCCAACGCCAAGAGATGTTAAAGAGCTGCGGAGTTTCCTAGGACTGGCCTCCTATTACCGGAGATTCATCAAGGACTTTGCAACCATCGCT